>NW_027327552.1:300000-434211 GCF_047675955.1 Chlorocebus sabaeus
CACAAGAACAGCCTTAGCGAAAGGCTTCTTGAAGGGAAAGATGTAACTCTGTGAGATGAATTAACAGAACACAGAGCAGTTTCTCAGAAAGCTTCTTTCCAGTTTTGAACGGAAGATATTTCCTTTTTCACCATAGCCCTCTATGGGCTTCCAAATATCCCTTTGCCAATTCCACAAGAACAGCCTTAGCGAAAGGCTTCTTGAAGGGAAAGATGTAACTCTGTGAGATGAATTAACAGAACACAGAGCAGTTTCTCAGAAAGCTTCTTTCCAGTTTTGAACGGAAGATATTTCCTTTTTCACCATTGCCCTCTATGGGCTTCCAAATATCCCTTTGTCAATTCCACAAGAACAGCCTTAGCGAAAGGCTTCTTGAAGGGAAAGATATAACTCTGTGAGATGAATTAACAGAACACAGAGCAGTATCTCAGAAAGCTTCTTTCCAGTTTTGAACGGAAGATATTTCCTTTTTCACCATAGCCCTCTATGGGCTTCCAAATATCCCTTTGCCAATTCCACAAGAACAGCCTTAGCGAAAGGCTTCTTGAAGGGAAAGATGTAACTCTGTGAAATGAATTAACAGAACACAGAGCAGTTTCTCAGAAAGCTTCTTTCCAGTTTTGAACGGAAGATATTTCCTGTTTCACCATAGCCCTCTATGGGCTTCCAAATATCCCTTTGCCAATTCCACAAGAACAGCCTTAGCGAAAGGCTTCCTGAAGGGAAAGATGTAACTCTGTGAGATGAATTAACAGAACACAGAGCAGTTTCTCAGAAAGCTTCTTTCCAGTTTTGAACGGAAGATATTTCCTTTTTCACCATAGCCCTCTATGGGCTTCCAAATATCCCTTTGCCAATTCCACAAGAACAGCCTTAGCGAAAGGCTTCTTGAAGGGAAAGATGTAACTCTGTGAGATGAATTAACAGAACACAGAGCAGTTTCTCAGAAAGCTTCTTTCCAGTTTTGAACGGAAGATATTTCCTTTTTCACCATAGCCCTCTACGGGCTTCCAAATATCCCTTTGCCAATTCCACAAGAACAGCCTTAGCGAAAGGCTTCTTGAAGGGAAAGATGTAACTCTGTGAGATGAATTAACAGAACACAGAGCAGTTTCTCAGAAAGCTTCTTTCCAGTTTTGAACGGAAGATATTTCCTTTTTCACCATAGCCCTCTATGGGCTTCCAAATATCCCTTTGCCAATTCCACAAGAACAGCCTTAGCGAAAGGCTTCTTGAAGGGAAAGATGTAACTCTGTGAGATGAATTAACAGAACACAGAGCAGTTTCTCAGAAAGCTTCTTTCCAGTTTTGAACGGAAGATATTTCCTTTTTCACCGTAGCCCTTTATGGGCTTCCAAATATCCCTTTGCCAATTCCACAAGAACAGCCTTAGCGAAAGGCTTCTTGAAGGGAAAGATGTAACTCTGTGAGATGAATTAACAGAAAACAGAGCAGTTTCTCAGAAAGCTTCTTTCCAGTTTTGAACGGAAGATATTTCCTTTTTCACCATAGCCCTCTATGGGCTTCCAAATATCCCTATGCCAATTCCACAAGAACAGCCTTAGCGAAAGGCTTCTTGAAGGGAAAGATGTAACTCTGTGAGATGAATTAACAGAACACAGAGCAGTTTCTCAGAAAGCTTCTTTCCAGTTTTGAACGGAAGATATTTCCTGTTTCACCATAGCCCTCTATGGGCTTCCAAATATCCCTTTGCCAATTCCACAAGAACAGCCTTAGCGAAAGGCTTCCTGAAGGGAAAGATGTAACTCTGTGAGATGAATTAACAGAACACAGAGCAGTTTCTCAGAAAGCTTCTTTCCAGTTTTGAACGGAAGATATTTCCTTTTTCACCATAGCCCTCTATGGGCTTCCAAATATCCCTTTGCCAATTCCACAAGAACAGCCTTAGCGAAAGGCTTCTTGAAGGGAAAGATGTAACTCTGTGAGATGAATTAACAGAACACAGAGCAGTTTCTCAGAAAGCTTCTTTCCAGTTTTGAACGGAAGATATTTCCTTTTTCACCGTAGCCCTCTATGGGCTTCCAAATATCCCTTTGCCAATTCCACAAGAACAGCCTTAGCGAAAGGCTTCTTGAAGGGAAAGATGTAACTCTGTGAGATGAATTAACAGAACACAGAGAAGTTTCTCAGAAAGCTTCTTTCCAGTTTTGAACGGAAGATATTTCCTTTTTCACCATAGCCCTCTATGGGCTCCAAATATCCCTTTGCCAATTCCACAAGAACAGCCTTAGCGAAAGGCTTCTTGAAGGGAAAGATGTAACTCTGTGAGATGAATTAACAGAACACAGAGCAGTTTCTCAGAAAGCTTCTTTCCAGTTTTGAACGGAAGATATTTCCTTTTTCACCATAGCCCTCTATGGGCTTCCAAATATCCCTTTGCCAATTCCACAAGAACAGCCTTAGCGAAAGGCTTCTTGAAGGGAAAGATGTAACTCTGTGAGATGAATTACCAGAACACAGAGCAGTTTCTCAGAAAGCTTCTTTCCAGTTTTGAACGGAAGATATTTCCTTTTTCACCATAGCCCTCTATGGGCTTCCAAATATCCCTTTGCCAATTCCACAAGAACAGCCTTAGCGAAAAGCTTCTTGAAGGGAAAGATGTAACTCTGTGAGATGAATTAACAGAACACAGAGCAGTTTCTCAGAAAGCTTCTTTCCAGTTTTGAACGGAAGATATTTCCTTTTTCACCATAGCCCTCTATGGGCTTCCAAATATCCCTTTGCCAATTCCACAAGAACAGCCTTAGCGAAAGGCTTCCTGAAGGGAAAGATGTAACTCTGTGAGATGAATTAACAGAACACAGAGCAGTTTCTCAGAAAGCTTCTTTCCAGTTTTGAACGGAAGATATTTCCTTTTTCACCGTAGCCCTCTATGGGCTTCCAAATATCCCTTTGCCAATTCCACAAGAACAGCCTTAGCGAAAGGCTTCTTGAAGGGAAAGATGTAACTCTGTGAGATGAATTAACAGAACACAGAGCAGTTTCTCAGAAAGCTTCTTTCCAGTTTTGAACGGAAGATATTTCCTTTTTCACCATAGCCCTCTATGGGCTTCCAAATATCCCTTTGCCAATTCCACAAGAACAGCCTTAGCGAAAGGCTTCTTGAAGGGAAAGATGTAACTCTGTGAGATGAATTAACAGAACACAGAGCAGTTTCTCAGAAAGCTTCTTTCCAGTTTTGAACGGAAGATATTTCCTTTTTCACCATAGCCCTCTATGGGCTTCCAAATATCCCTTTGCCAATTCCACAAGAACAGCCTTAGCGAAAGGCTTCTTGAAGGGAAAGATGTAACTCTGTGAGATGAATTAACAGAACACAGAGCAGTTTCTCAGAAAGCTTCTTTCCAGTTTTGAACGGAAGATATTTCCTTTTTCACCATAGCCCTCTATGGGCTTCCAAATATCCCTTTGCCAATTCCACAAGAACAGCCTTAGCGAAAGGCTTCTTGAAGGGAAAGATGTAACTCTGTGAGATGAATTAACAGAACACAGAGCAGTTTCTCAGAAAGCTTCTTTCCAGTTTTGAACGGAAGATATTTCCTTTTTCACCATAGCCCTCTATGGGCTTCCAAATATCCCTTTGCCAATTCCACAAGAACAGCCTTAGCGAAAGGCTTCTTGAAGGGAAAGATGTAACTCTGTGAGATGAATTAACAGAACACAGAGCAGTTTCTCAGAAAGCTTCTTTCCAGTTTTGAACGGAAGATATTTCCTTTTTCACCATAGCCCTCTATGGGCTTCCAAATATCCCTTTGCCAATTCCACAAGAACAGCCTTAGCGAAAGGCTTCTTGAAGGGAAAGATGTAACCCTGTGAGATGAATTAACAGAACACAGAGCAGTTTCTCAGAAAGCTTCTTTCCAGTTTTGAACGGAAGATATTTCCTTTTTCACCGTAGCCCTCTATGGGCTTCCAAATATCCCTTTGCCAATTCCACAAGAACAGCCTTAGCGAAAGGCTTCTTGAAGGGAAAGATGTAACTCTGTGAGATGAATTAACAGAACACAGAGCAGTTTCTCAGAAAGCTTCTTTCCAGTTTTGAACGGAAGATATTTCCTTTTTCACCATAGCCCTCTATGGGCTTCCAAATATCCCTTTGCCAATTCCACAAGAACAGCCTTAGCGAAAGGCTTCTTGAAGGGAAAGATGTAACTCTGTGAGATGAATTAACAGAACACAGAGCAGTTTCTCAGAAAGCTTCTTTCCAGTTTTGAACGGAAGATATTTCCTTTTTCACCATAGCCCTCTATGGGCTTCCAAATATCCCTTTGCCAATTCCACAAGAACAGCCTTAGCGAAAGGCTTCTTGAAGGGAAAGATGTAACTCTGTGAGATGAATTAACAGAACACAGAGCAGTTTCTCAGAAAGCTTCTTTCCAGTTTTGAACGGAAGATATTTCCTTTTTCACCATAGCCCTCTATGGGCTTCCAAATATCCCTTTGCCAATTCCACAAGAACAGCCTTAGCGAAAGGCTTCTTGAAGGGAAAGATGTAACTCTGTGAGATGAATTAACAGAACGCAGAGCAATTTCTCAGAAAGCTTCTTTCCAGTTTTGAACGGAAGATATTTCCTTTTTCACCATAGCCCTCTATGGGCTTCCAAATATCCCTTTGCCAATTCCACAAGAACAGCCTTAGCGAAAGGTTTCTTGAAGGGAAAGATGTAACTCTGTGAGATGAATTAACAGAACACAGAGCAGTTTCTCAGAAAGCTTCTTTCCAGTTTTGAACGGAAGATATTTCCTTTTTCACCATAGCCCTCTATGGGCTTCCAAATATCCCTTTGCCAATTCCACAAGAACAGCCTTAGCGAAAGGCTTCTTGAAGGGAAAGATGTAACTCTGTGAGATGAATTAACAGAACACAGAGCAGTTTCTCAGAAAGCTTCTTTCCAGTTTTGAACGGAAGATATTTCCTTTTTCACCATAGCCCTCTATGGGCTTCCAAATATCCCTTTGCCAATTCCACAAGAACAGCCTTAGCGAAAGGCTTCTTGAAGGGAAAGATGTAACTCTGTGAGATGAATTAACAGAACACAGAGCAGTTTCTCAGAAAGCTTCTTTCCAGTTTTGAACGGAAGATATTTCCTTTTTCACCATAGCCCTCTATGGGCTTCCAAATATCCCTTTGCCAATTCCACAAGAACAGCCTTAGCGAAAGGCTTCTTGAAGGGAAAGATGTAACTCTGTGAGATGAATTAACAGAACACAGAGCAGTTTCTCAGAAAGCTTCTTTCCAGTTTTGAACGGAAGATATTTCCTTTTTCACCATAGCCCTCTATGGGCTTCCAAATATCCCTTTGCCAATTCCACAAGAACAGCCTTAACGAAAGGCTTCCTGAAGGGAAAGATGTAACTCTGTGAGATGAATTAACAGAACACAGAGCAGTTTCTCAGAAAGCTTCTTTCCAGGTTTGAACGGAAGATATTTCCTTTTTCACCATAGCCCTCTATGGGCTTCCAAATATCCCTTTGCCAATTCCACAAGAACAGCCTTAGCGAAAGGCTTCTTGAAGGGAAAGATGTAACTCTGTGAGATGAATTAACAGAACACAGAGCAGTTTCTCAGAAAGCTTCTTTCCAGTTTTGAACGGAAGATATTTCCTTTTTCACCATAGCCCTCTATGGGCTTCCAAATATCCCTTTGCCAATTCCACAAGAACAGCCTTAGCGAAAGGCTTCTTGAAGGGAAAGATGTAACTCTGTGAGATGAATTAACAGAACACAGAGCAGTTTCTCAGAAAGCTTCTTTCCAGTTTTGAACGGAAGATATTTCCTTTTTCACCATAGCCCTCTATGGGCTTCCAAATATCCCTTTGCCAATTCCACAAGAACAGCCTTAGCGAAAGGCTTCTTGAAGGGAAAGATGTAACTCTGTGAGATGAATTAACAGAACACAGAGCAGTTTCTCAGAAAGCTTCTTTCCAGTTTTGAACGGAAGATATTTCCTTTTTCACCATTGCCCTCTATGGGCTTCCAAATATCCCTTTGTCAATTCCACAAGAACAGCCTTAGCGAAAGGCTTCTTGAAGGGAAAGATATAACTCTGTGAGATGAATTAACAGAACACAGAGCAGTATATCAGAAAGCTTCTTTCCAGTTTTGAACGGAAGATATTTCCTTTTTCACCATAGCCCTCTATGGGCTTCCAAATATCCCTTTGCCAATTCCACAAGAACAGCCTTAGCGAAAGGCTTCTTGAAGGGAAAGATGTAACTCTGTGAAATGAATTAACAGAACACAGAGCAGTTTCTCAGAAAGCTTCTTTCCAGTTTTGAACGGAAGATATTTCCTGTTTCACCATAGCCCTCTATGGGCTTCCAAATATCCCTTTGCCAATTCCACAAGAACAGCCTTAGCGAAAGGCTTCCTGAAAAGAAAGATGTAACTCTGTGAGATGAATTAACAGAACACAGAGCAGTTTCTCAGAAAGCTTCTTTCCAGTTTTGAACGGAAGATATTTCCTTTTTCACCATAGCCCTCTATGGGCTTCCAAATATCCCTTTGCCAATTCCACAAGAACAGCCTTAGCGAAAGGCTTCTTGAAGGGAAAGATGTAACTCTGTGAGATGAATTAACAGAACACAGAGCAGTTTCTCAGAAAGCTTCTTTCCAGTTTTGAACGGAAGATATTTCCTTTTTCACCATAGCCCTCTACGGGCTTCCAAATATCCCTTTGCCAATTCCACAAGAACAGCCTTAGCGAAAGGCTTCTTGAAGGGAAAGATGTAACTCTGTGAGATGAATTAACAGAACACAGAGCAGTTTCTCAGAAAGCTTCTTTCCAGTTTTGAACGGAAGATATTTCCTTTTTCACCATAGCCCTCTATGGGCTTCCAAATATCCCTTTGCCAATTCCACAAGAACAGCCTTAGCGAAAGGCTTCTTGAAGGGAAAGATGTAACTCTGTGAGATGAATTAACAGAACACAGAGCAGTTTCTCAGAAAGCTTCTTTCCAGTTTTGAACGGAAGATATTTCCTTTTTCACCGTAGCCCTTTATGGGCTTCCAAATATCCCTTTGCCAATTCCACAAGAACAGCCTTAGCGAAAGGCTTCTTGAAGGGAAAGATGTAACTCTGTGAGATGAATTAACAGAACACAGAGCAGTTTCTCAGAAAGCTTCTTTCCAGTTTTGAACGGAAGATATTTCCTTTTTCACCATAGCCCTCTATGGGCTTCCAAATATCCCTTTGCCAATTCCACAAGAACAGCCTTAGCGAAAGGCTTCTTGAAGGGAAAGATGTAACTCTGTGAGATGAATTAACAGAACACAGAGCAGTTTCTCAGAAAGCTTCTTTCCAGTTTTGAACGGAAGATATTTCCTGTTTCACCATAGCCCTCTATGGGCTTCCAAATATCCCTTTGCCAATTCCACAGGAACAGCCTTAGCGAAAGGCATCCTGAAGGGAAAGATGTAACTCTGTGAGATGAATTAACAGAACACAGAGCAGTTTCTCAGAAAGCTTCTTTCCAGTTTTGAACGGAAGATATTTCCTTTTTCACCATAGCCCTCTATGGGCTTCCAAATATCCCTTTGCCAATTCCACAAGAACAGCCTTAGCGAAAGGCTTCTTGAAGGGAAAGATGTAACTCTGTGAGATGAATTAACAGAACACAGAGCAGTTTCTCAGAAAGCTTCTTTCCAGTTTTGAACGGAAGATATTTCCTTTTTCACCGTAGCCCTCTATGGGCTTCCAAATATCCCTTTGCCAATTCCACAAGAACAGCCTTAGCGAAAGGCTTCTTGAAGGGAAAGATGTAACTCTGTGAGATGAATTAACAGAACACAGAGAAGTTTCTCAGAAAGCTTCTTTCCAGTTTTGAACGGAAGATATTTCCTTTTTCACCATAGCCCTCTATGGGCTCCAAATATCCCTTTGCCAATTCCACAAGAACAGCCTTAGCGAAAGGCTTCTTGAAGGGAAAGATGTAACTCTGTGAGATGAATTAACAGAACACAGAGCAGTTTCTCAGAAAGCTTCTTTCCAGTTTTGAACGGAAGATATTTCCTTTTTCACCATAGCCCTCTATGGGCTTCCAAATATCCCTTTGCCAATTCCACAAGAACAGCCTTAGCGAAAGTCTTCTTGAAGGGAAAGATGTAACTCTGTGAGATGAATTCCCAGAACACAGAGCAGTTTCTCAGAAAGCTTCTTTCCAGTTTTGAACGGAAGATATTTCCTTTTTCACCATAGCCCTCTATGGGCTTCCAAATATCCCTTTGCCAATTCCACAAGAACAGCCTTAGCGAAAAGCTTCTTGAAGGGAAAGATGTAACTCTGTGAGATGAATTAACAGAACACAGAGCAGTTTCTCAGAAAGCTTCTTTCCAGTTTTGAACGGAAGATATTTCCTTTTTCACCATAGCCCTCTATGGGCTTCCAAATATCCCTTTGCCAATTCCACAAGAACAGCCTTAGCGAAAGGCTTCCTGAAGGGAAAGATGTAACTCTGTGAGATGAATTAACAGAACACAGAGCAGTTTCTCAGAAAGCTTCTTTCCAGTTTTGAACGGAAGATATTTCCTTTTTCACCGTAGCCCTCTATGGGCTTCCAAATATCCCTTTGCCAATTCCACAAGAACAGCCTTAGCGAAAGGCTTCTTGAAGGGAAAGATGTAACTCTGTGAGATGAATTAACAGAACACAGAGCAGTTTCTCAGAAAGCTTCTTTCCAGTTTTCAACGGAAGATATTTCCTTTTTCACCATAGCCCTCTATGGGCTTCCAAATATCCCTTTGCCAATTCCACAAGAACAGCCTTAGCGAAAGGCTTCCTGAAGGGAAAGATGTAACTCTGTGAGATGAATTAACAGAACACAGAGCAGTTTCTCAGAAAGCTTCTTTCCAGTTTTGAACGGAAGATATTTCCTTTTTCACCATAGCCCTCTATGGGCTTCCAAATATCCCTTTGCCAATTCCACAAGAACAGCCTTAGCGAAAGGCTTCTTGAAGGGAAAGATGTAACTCTGTGAGATGAATTAACAGAACACAGAGCAGTTTCTCAGAAAGCTTCTTTCCAGTTTTGAACGGAAGATATTTCCTTTTTCACCATAGCCCTCTATGGGCTTCCAAATATCCCTTTGCCAATTCCACAAGAACAGCCTTAGCGAAAGGCTTCTTGAAGGGAAAGATGTAACTCTGTGAGATGAATTAACAGAACACAGAGCAGTTTCTCAGAAAGCTTCTTTCCAGTTTTGAACGGAAGATATTTCCTTTTTCACCATAGCCCTCTATGGGCTCCAAATATCCCTTTGCCAATTCCACAAGAACAGCCTTAGCGAAAGGCTTCTTGAAGGGAAAGATGTAACTCTGTGAGATGAATTAACAGAACACAGAGCAGTTTCTCAGAAAGCTTCTTTCCAGTTTTGAACGGAAGATATTTCCTTTTTCACCATAGCCCTCTATGGGCTTCCAAATATCCCTTTGCCAATTCCACAAGAACAGCCTTAGCGAAAGGCTTCTTGAAGGGAAAGATGTAACTCTGTGAGATGAATTAACAGAACACAGAGCAGTTTCTCAGAAAGCTTCTTTCCAGTTTTGAACGGAAGATATTTCCTTTTTCACCATAGCCCTCTATGGGCTTCCAAATATCCCTTTGTCAATTCCACAAGAACAGCCTTAGCGAAAGGCTTCTTGAAGGGAAAGATATAACTCTGTGAGATGAATTAACAGAACACAGAGCAGTTTCTCAGAAAGCTTCTTTCCAGTTTTGAACGGAAGATATTTCCTTTTTCACCATAGCCCTCTATGGGCTTCCAAATATCCCTTTGCCAATTCCACAAGAACAACCTTAGCGAAAGGCTTCTTGAAGGGAAAGATGTAACTCTGTGAAATGAATTAACAGAACACAGAGCAGTTTCTCAGAAAGCTTCTTTCCAGTTTTGAACGGAAGATATTTCCTGTTTCACCATAGCCCTCTATGGGCTTCCAAATATCCCTTTGCCAATTCCACAAGAACAGCCTTAGCGAAAGGCTTCCTGAAGGGAAAGATGTAACTCTGTGAGATGAATTAACAGAACACAGAGCAGTTTCTCAGAAAGCTTCTTTCCAGTTTTGAACGGAAGATATTTCCTTTTTCACCATAGCCCTCTATGGGCTTCCAAATATCCCTTTGCCAATTCCACAAGAACAGCCTTAGCGAAAGGCTTCTTGAAGGGAAAGATGTAACTCTGTGAGATGAATTAACAGAACACAGAGCAGTTTCTCAGAAAGCTTCTTTCCAGTTTTGAACGGAAGATATTTCCTTTTTCACCATAGCCCTCTACGGGCTTCCAAATATCCCTTTGCCAATTCCACAAGAACAGCCTTAGCGAAAGGCTTCTTGAAGGGAAAGATGTAACTCTGTGAGATGAATTAACAGAACACAGAGCAGTTTCTCAGAAAGCTTCTTTCCAGTTTTGAACGGAAGATATTTCCTTTTTCACCATAGCCCTCTATGGGCTTCCAAATATCCCTTTGCCAATTCCACAAGAACAGCCTTAGCGAAAGGCTTCTTGAAGGGAAAGATGTAACTCTGTGAGATGAATTAACAGAACACAGAGCAGTTTCTCAGAAAGCTTCTTTCCAGTTTTGAACGGAAGATATTTCCTTTTTCACCATAGCCCTCTATGGGCTTCCAAATATCCCTTTGCCAATTCCACAAGAACAGCCTTAGCGAAAGGCTTCTTGAAGGGAAAGATGTAACTCTGTGAGATGAATTAACAGAACACAGAGCAGTTTCTCAGAAAGCTTCTTTCCAGTTTTGAACGGAAGATATTTCCTTTTTCACCATAGCCCTCTATGGGCTTCCAAATATCCCTTTGCCAATTGCACAAGAACAGCCTTAGCGAAAGGCTTCTTGAAGGGAAAGATGTAACTCTGTGAGATGAATTAACAGAACACAGAGCAGTTTCTCAGAAAGCTTCTTTCCAGTTTTGAACGGAAGATATTTCCTTTTTCACCATAGCCCTCTATGGGCTTCCAAATATCCCTTTGCCAATTCCACAAGAACAGCCTTAGCGAAAGGCTTCTTGAAGGGAAAGATGTAACTCTGTGAGATGAATTAACAGAACACAGAGCAGTTTCTCAGAAAGCTTCTTTCCAGTTTTGAACGGAAGATATTTCCTTTTTCACCATAGCCCTCTATGGGCTTCCAAATATCCCTTTGCCAATTCCACAAGAACAGCCTTAGCGAAAGGCTTCTTGAAGGGAAAGATGTAACTCTGTGAGATGAATTAACAGAACACAGAGCAGTTTCTCAGAAAGCTTCTTTCCAGTTTTGAACGGAAGATATTTCCTTTTTCACCATAGCCCTCTATGGGCTTCCAAATATCCCTTTGCCAATTCCACAAGAACAGCCTTAGCGAAAGGCTTCTTGAAGGGAAAGATGTAACTCTGTGAGATGAATTAACAGAACACAGAGCAGTTTCTCAGAAAGCTTCTTTCCAGTTTTGAACGGAAGATATTTCCTTTTTCACCATAGCCCTCTATGGGCTTCCAAATATCCCTTTGCCAATTCCACAAGAACAGCCTTAGCGAAAGGCTTCTTGAAGGGGAAGAAGTAACTCTGTGAGATGAATTAACAGAACACAGAGCAGTTTCTCAGAAAGCTTCTTTCCAGTTTGGAACGGAAGATATTTCCTTTTTCACCATAGCCCACTATGGGCTTCCAAATATCCCTTTGCCAATTCCACAAGAACAGGTTTAGCGAAAGGTTTCTTCAAGGGAAAGATGTAACTCTGTGAGATGAATTAAGAGAACACAGAGCAGTTTCTCAGAAAGCTTCTTTCCAGTTTTGAACGGAAGATATTTCCTTTTTCACCATAGCCCTCTATGGGCTTCCAAATATCCCTTTGCCAATTCCACAAGAACAGCCTTAGCGAAAGGCTTCTTGAAGGGAAAGATGTAACTCTGTGAGATGAATTAACAGAACACAGAGCAGTTTCTCAGAAAGCTTCTTTCCAGTTTTGAACGGAAGATATTTCCTTTTTCACCATAGCCCTCTATGGGCTTCCAAATATCCCTTTGCCAATTCCACAAGAACAGCCTTAGCGAAAGGCTTCTTGAAGGGAAAGATGTAACTCTGTGAGATGAATTAACAGAACACAGAGCAGTTTCTCAGAAAGCTTCTTTCCAGTTTTGAACGGAAGATATTTCCTTTTTCACCATTGCCCTCTATGGGCTTCCAAATATCCCTTTGTCAATTCCACAAGAACAGCCTTAGCGAAAGGCTTCTTGAAGGGAAAGATATAACTCTGTGAGATGAATTAACAGAACACAGAGCAGTATCTCAGAAAGCTTCTTTCCAGTTTTGAACGGAAGATATTTCCTTTTTCACCATAGCCCTCTATGGGCTTCCAAATATCCCTTTGCCAATTCCACAAGAACAGCCTTAGCGAAAGGCTTCTTGAAGGGAAAGATGTAACTCTGTGAAATGAATTAACAGAACACAGAGCAGTTTCTCAGAAAGCTTCTTTCCAGTTTTGAACGGAAGATATTTCCTGTTTCACCATAGCCCTCTATGGGCTTCCAAATATCCCTTTGCCAATTCCACAAGAACAGCCTTAGCGAAAGGCTTCCTGAAGGGAAAGATGTAACTCTGTGAGATGAATTAACAGAACACAGAGCAGTTTCTCAGAAAGCTTCTTTCCAGTTTTGAACGGAAGATATTTCCTTTTTCACCATAGCCCTCTATGGGCTTCCAAATATCCCTTTGCCAATTCCACAAGAACAGCCTTAGCGAAAGGCTTCTTGAAGGGAAAGATGTAACTCTGTGAGATGAATTAACAGAACACAGAGCAGTTTCTCAGAAAGCTTCTTTCCAGTTTTGAACGGAAGATATTTCCTTTTTCACCGTAGCCCTTTATGGGCTTCCAAATATCCCTTTGCCAATTCCACAAGAACAGCCTTAGCAAAAGGCTTCTTGAAGGGAAAGATGTAACTCTGTGAGATGAATTAACAGAACACAGAGCAGTTTCTCAGAAAGCTTCTTTCCAGTTTTGAACGGAAGATATTTCCTTTTTCACCATAGCCCTCTATGGGCTTCCAAATATCCCTTTGCCAATTCCACAAGAACAGCCTTAGCGAAAGGCTTCTTGAAGGGAAAGATGTAACTCTGTGAGATGAATTAACAGAACACAGAGCAGTTTCTCAGAAAGCTTCTTTCCAGTTTTGAACGGAAGATATTTCCTTTTTCACCATAGCCCTCTATGGGCTTCCAAATATCCCTTTGCCAATTCCACAAGAACAGCCTTAGCGAAAGGCTTCTTGAAGGGAAAGATGTAACTCTGTGAGATGAATTAACAGAACACAGAGCAGTTTCTCAGAAAGCTTCTTTCCAGTTTTGAACGGAAGATATTTCCTTTTTCACCATAGCCCTCTATGGGCTTCCAAATATCCCTTTGCCAATTCCACAAGAACAGCCTTAGCGAAAGGCTTCTTGAAGGGGAAGAAGTAACACTGTGAGATGAATTAACAGAACACAGAGCAGTTTCTCAGAAAGCTTCTTTCCAGTTTGGAACGGAAGATATTTCCTTTTTCACCATAGCCCACTATGGGCTTCCAAATATCCCTTTGCCAATTCCACAAGAACAGGTTTAGCGAAAGGTTTCTTCAAGGGAAAGATGTAACTCTGTGAGATGAATTAAGAGAACACAGAGCAGTTTCTCAGAAAGCTTCTTTCCAGTTTTGAACGGAAGATATTTCCTTTTTCACCATAGCCCTCTATGGGCTTCCAAATATCCCTTTGCCAATTCCACAAGAACAGCCTTAGCGAAAGGCTTCTTGAAGGGAAAGATGTAACTCTGTGAGATGAATTAACAGAACACAGAGCAGTTTCTCAGAAAGCTTCTTTCCAGTTTTGAACGGAAGATATTTCCTTTTTCACCATAGCCCTCTATGGGCTTCCAAATATCCCTTTGCCAATTCCACAAGAACAGCCTTAGCGAAAGGCTTCTTGAAGGGAAAGATGTAACTCTGTGAGATGAATTAACAGAACACAGAGCAGTTTCTCAGAAAGCTTCTTTCCAGTTTTGAACGGAAGATATTTCCTTTTTCACCATTGCCCTCTATGGGCTTCCAAATATCCCTTTGTCAATTCCACAAGAACAGCCTTAGCGAAAGGCTTCTTGAAGGGAAAGATATAACTCTGTGAGATGAATTAACAGAACACAGAGCAGTATCTCAGAAAGCTTCTTTCCAGTTTTGAACGGAAGATATTTCCTTTTTCACCATAGCCCTCTATGGGCTTCCAAATATCCCTTTGCCAATTCCACAAGAACAGCCTTAGCGAAAGGCTTCTTGAAGGGAAAGATGTAACTCTGTGAAATGAATTAACAGAACACAGAGCAGTTTCTCAGAAAGCTTCTTTCCAGTTTTGAACGGAAGATATTTCCTGTTTCACCATAGCCCTCTATGGGCTTCCAAATATCCCTTTGCCAATTCCACAAGAACAGCCTTAGCGAAAGGCTTCCTGAAGGGAAAGATGTAACTCTGTGAGATGAATTAACAGAACACAGAGCAGTTTCTCAGAAAGCTTCTTTCCAGTTTTGAACGGAAGATATTTCCTTTTTCACCATAGCCCTCTATGGGCTTCCAAATATCCCTTTGCCAATTCCACAAGAACAGCCTTAGCGAAAGGCTTCTTGAAGGGAAAGATGTAACTCTGTGAGATGAATTAACAGAACACAGAGCAGTTTCTCAGAAAGCTTCTTTCCAGTTTTGAACGGAAGATATTTCCTTTTTCACCATAGCCCTCTACGGGCTTCCAAATATCCCTTTGCCAATTCCACAAGAACAGCCTTAGCGAAAGGCTTCTTGAAGGGAAAGATGTAACTCTGTGAGATGAATTAACAGAACACAGAGCAGTTTCTCAGAAAGCTTCTTTCCAGTTTTGAACGGAAGATATTTCCTTTTTCACCATAGCCCTCTATGGGCTTCCAAATATCCCTTTGCCAATTCCACAAGAACAGCCTTAGCGAAAGGCTTCTTGAAGGGAAAGATGTAACTCTGTGAGATGAATTAACAGAACACAGAGCAGTTTCTCAGAAAGCTTCTTTCCAGTTTTGAACGGAAGATATTTCCTTTTTCACCGTAGCCCTTTATGGGCTTCCAAATATCCCTTTGCCAATTCCACAAGAACAGCCTTAGCAAAAGGCTTCTTGAAGGGAAAGATGTAACTCTGTGAGATGAATTAACAGAACACAGAGCAGTTTCTCAGAAAGCTTCTTTCCAGTTTTGAACGGAAGATATTTCCTTTTTCACCATAGCCCTCTATGGGCTTCCAAATATCCCTTTGCCAATTCCACAAGAACAGCCTTAGCGAAAGGCTTCTTGAAGGGAAAGATGTAACTCTGTGAGATGAATTAACAGAACACAGAGCAGTTTCTCAGAAAGCTTCTTTCCAGTTTTGAACGGAAGATATTTCCTTTTTCACCATAGCCCTCTATGGGCTTCCAAATATCCCTTTGCCAATTCCACAAGAACAGCCTTAGCGAAAGGCTTCTTGAAGGGAAAGATGTAACTCTGTGAGATGAATTAACAGAACACAGAGCAGTTTCTCAGAAAGCTTCTTTCCAGTTTTGAACGGAAGATATTTCCTTTTTCACCATAGCCCTCTATGGGCTTCCAAATATCCCTTTGCCAATTCCACAAGAACAGCCTTAGCGAAAGGCTTCTTGAAGGGGAAGAAGTAACTCTGTGAGATGAATTAACAGAACACAGAGCAGTTTCTCAGAAAGCTTCTTTCCAGTTTGGAACGGAAGATATTTCCTTTTTCACCATAGCCCACTATGGGCTTCCAAATATCCCTTTGCCAATTCCACAAGAACAGGTTTAGCGAAAGGTTTCTTCAAGGGAAAGATGTAACTCTGTGAGATGAATTAAGAGAACACAGAGCAGTTTCTCAGAAAGCTTCTTTCCAGTTTTGAACGGAAGATATTTCCTTTTTCACCATAGCCCTCTATGGGCTTCCAAATATCCCTTTGCCAATTCCACAAGAACAGCCTTAGCGAAAGGCTTCTTGAAGGGAAAGATGTAACTCTGTGAGATGAATTAACAGAACACAGAGCAGTTTCTCAGAAAGCTTCTTTCCAGTTTTGAACGGTAGATATTTCCTTTTTCACCATAGCCCTCTATGGGCTTCCAAATATCCCTTTGCCAATTCCACAAGAACAGCCTTAGCGAAAGGCTTCTTGAAGGGAAAGATGTAACTCTGTGAGATGAATTAACAGAACACAGAGCAGTTTCTCAGAAAGCTTCTTTCCAGTTTTGAACGGAAGATATTTCCTTTTTCACCATTGCCCTCTATGGGCTTCCAAATATCCCTTTGTCAATTCCACAAGAACAGCCTTAGCGAAAGGCTTCTTGAAGGGAAAGATATAACTCTGTGAGATGAATTAACAGAACACAGAGCAGTATCTCAGAAAGCTTCTTTCCAGTTTTGAACGGAAGATATTTCCTTTTTCACCATAGCCCTCTATGGGCTTCCAAATATCCCTTTGCCAATTCCACAAGAACAGCCTTAGCGAAAGGCTTCTTGAAGGGAAAGATGTAACTCTGTGAAATGAATTAACAGAACACAGAGCAGTTTCTCAGAAAGCTTCTTTCCAGTTTTGAACGGAAGATATTTCCTGTTTCACCATAGCCCTCTATGGGCTTCCAAATATCCCTTTGCCAATTCCACAAGAACAGCCTTAGCGAAAGGCTTCCTGAAGGGAAAGATGTAACTCTGTGAGATGAATTAACAGAACACAGAGCAGTTTCTCAGAAAGCTTCTTTCCAGTTTTGAACGGAAGATATTTCCTTTTTCACCATAGCCCTCTATGGGCTTCCAAATATCCCTTTGCCAATTCCACAAGAACAGCCTTAGCGAAAGGCTTCTTGAAGGGAAAGATGTAACTCTGTGAGATGAATTAACAGAACACAGAGCAGTTTCTCAGAAAGCTTCTTTCCAGTTTTGAACGGAAGATATTTCCTTTTTCACCATAGCCCTCTACGGGCTTCCAAATATCCCTTTGCCAATTCCACAAGAACAGCCTTAGCGAAAGGCTTCTTGAAGGGAAAGATGTAACTCTGTGAGATGAATTAACAGAACACAGAGCAGTTTCTCAGAAAGCTTCTTTCCAGTTTTGAACGGAAGATATTTCCTTTTTCACCATAGCCCTCTATGGGCTTCCAAATATCCCTTTGCCAATTCCACAAGAACAGCCTTAGCGAAAGGCTTCTTGAAGGGAAAGATGTAACTCTGTGAGATGAATTAACAGAACACAGAGCAGTTTCTAAGAAAGCTTCTTTCCAGTTTTGAACGGAAGATATTTCCTTTTTCACCGTAGCCCTTTATGGGCTTCCAAATATCCCTTTGCCAATTCCACAAGAACAGCCTTAGCGAAAGGCTTCTTGAAGGGAAAGATGTAACTCTGTGAGATGAATTAACAGAACACAGAGCAGTTTCTCAGAAAGCTTCTTTCCAGTTTTGAACGGAAGATATTTCCTTTTTCACCATAGCCCTCTATGGGCTCCAAATATCCCTTTGCCAATTCCACAAGAACAGCCTTAGCGAAAGGCTTCTTGAAGGGAAAGATGTAACTCTGTGAGATGAATTAACAGAACACAGAGCAGTTTCTCAGAAAGCTTCTTTCCAGTTTTGAACGGAAGATATTTCCTGTTTCACCATAGCCCTCTATGGGCTTCCAAATATCCCTTTGCCAATTCCACAAGAACAGCCTTAGCGAAAGGCTTCTTGAAGGGAAAGATGTAACTCTGTGAGATGAATTACCAGAACACAGAGCAGTTTCTCAGAAAGCTTCTTTCCAGTTTTGAAGGGAAGATATTTCCTTTTTCACCATAGCCCTCTATGGGCTTCCAAATATCCCTTTGCCAATTCCACAAGAACAGCCTTAGCGAAAAGCTTCTTGAAGGGAAAGATGTAACTCTGTGAGATGAATTAACAGAACACAGAGCAGTTTCTCAGAAAGCTTCTTTCCAGTTTTGAACGGAAGATATTTCCTTTTTCACCATAGCCCTCTATGGGCTTCCAAATATCCCTTTGCCAATTCCACAAGAACAGCCTTAGCGAAAGGCTTCTTGAAGGGAAAGATGTAACTCTGTGAGATGAATTAACAGAACACAGAGCAGTTTCTCAGAAAGCTTCTTTCCAGTTTTGAACGGAAGATATTTCCTTTTTCACCGTAGCCCTCTATGGGCTTCCAAATATCCCTTTGCCAATTCCACAAGAACAGCCTTAGCGAAAGGCTTCTTGAAGGGAAAGATGTAACTCTGTGAGATGAATTAACAGAACACAGAGCAGTTTCTCAGAAAGCTTCTTTCCAGTTTTGAACGGAAGATATTTCCTTTTTCACCATAGCCCTCTATGGGCTTCCAAATATCCCTTTGCCAATTCCACAAGAACAGCCTTAGCGAAAGGCTTCCTGAAGGGAAAGATGTAACTCTGTGAGATGAATTAACAGAACACAGAGCAGTTTCTCAGAAAGCTTCTTTCCAGTTTTGAACGGAAGATATTTCCTTTTTCACCATAGCCCTCTATGGGCTTCCAAATATCCCTTTGCCAATTCCACAAGAACAGCCTTAGCGAAAGGCTTCTTGAAGGGAAAGATGTAACTCTGTGAGATGAATTAACAGAACACAGAGCAGTTTCTCAGAAAGCTTCTTTCCAGTTTTGAACGGAAGATATTTCCTTTTTCACCATAGCCCTCTATGGGCTTCCAAATATCCCTTTGCCAATTCCACAAGAACAGCCTTAGCGAAAGGCTTCTTGAAGGGAAAGATGTAACTCTGTGAGATGAATTAACAGAACACAGAGCAGTTTCTCAGAAAGCTTCTTTCCAGTTTTGAACGGAAGATATTTCCTTTTTCACCATAGCCCTCTATGGGCTCCAAATATCCCTTTGCCAATTCCACAAGAACAGCCTTAGCGAAAGGCTTCTTGAAGGGAAAGATGTAACTCTGTGAGATGAATTAACAGAACACAGAGCAGTTTCTCAGAAAGCTTCTTTCCAGTTTTGAACGGAAGATATTTCCTTTTTCACCATAGCCCTCTATGGGCTTCCAAATATCCCTTTGCCAATTCCACAAGAACAGCCTTAGCGAAAGGCTTCTTGAAGGGAAAGATGTAACTCTGTGAAATGAATTAACAGAACACAGAGCAGTTTCTCAGAAAGCTTCTTTCCAGTTTTGAACGGAAGATATTTCCTGTTTCACCGTAGCCCTCTATGGGCTTCCAAATATCCCTTTGCCAATTCCACAAGAACAGCCTTAGCGAAAGGCTTCCTGAAGGGAAAGATGTAACTCTGTGAGATGAATTAACAGAACGCAGAGCAGTTTCTCAGAAAGCTTCTTTCCAGTTTTGAACGGAAGATATTTCCTTTTTCACCATAGCCCTCTATGGGCTTCCAAATATCGCTTTGCCAATTCCACAAGAACAGCCTTAGCGAAAGGCTTCTTGAAGGGAAAGATGTAACTCTGTGAGATGAATTAACAGAACACAGAGCAGTTTCTCAGAAAGCTTCTTTCCAGTTTTGAACGGAAGACATTTCCTTTTTCACCATAGCCCTCTACGGGCTTCCAAATATCCCTTTGCCAATTCCACAAGAACAGCCTTAGCGAAAGGCTTCTTGAAGGGAAAGATGTAACTCTGTGAGATGAATTAACAGAACACAGAGCAGTTTCTCAGAAAGCTTCTTTCCAGTTTTGAACGGAAGATATTTCCTTTTTCACCATAGCCCTCTATGGGCTTCCAAATATCCCTTTGCCAATTCCACAAGAACAGCCTTAGCGAAAGGCTTCTTGAAGGGAAAGATGTAACTCTGTGAGATGAATTAACAGAACACAGAGCAGTTTCTCAGAAAGCTTCTTTCCAGTTTTGAACGGAAGATATTTCCTTTTTCACCGTAGCCCTTTATGGGCTTCCAAATATCCCTTTGCCAATTCCACAAGAACAGCCTTAGCGAAAGGCTTCTTGAAGGGAAAGATGTAACTCTGTGAGATGAATTAACAGAACACAGAGCAGTTTCTCAGAAAGCTTCTTTCCAGTTTTGAACGGAAGATATTTCCTTTTTCACCATAGCCCTCTATGGGCTTCCAAATATCCCTTTGCCAATTCCACAAGAACAGCCTTAGCGAAAGGCTTCTTGAAGGGAAAGATGTAACTCTGTGAGATGAATTAACAGAACACAGAGCAGTTTCTCAGAAAGCTTCTTTCCAGTTTTGAACGGAAGATATTTCCTGTTTCACCATAGCCCTCTATGGGCTTCCAAATATCCCTTTGCCAATTCCACAAGAACAGCCTTAGCGAAAGGCTTCCTGAAGGGAAAGATGTAACTCTGTGAGATGAATTAACAGAACACAGAGCAGTTTCTCAGAAAGCTTCTTTCCAGTTTTGAACGGAAGATATTTCCTTTTTCACCATAGCCCTCTATGGGCTTCCAAATATCCCTTTGCCAATTCCACAAGAACAGCCTTAGCGAAAGGCTTCTTGAAGGGAAAGATGTAACTCTGTGAGATGAATTAACAGAACACAGAGCAGTTTCTCAGAAAGCTTCTTTCCAGTTTTGAACGGAAGATATTTCCTTTTTCACCATAGCCCTCTATGGGCTTCCAAATATCCCTTTGCCAATTCCACAAGAACAGCCTTAGCGAAAGGCTTCTTGAAGGGAAAGATGTAACTCTGTGAGATGAATTAACAGAACACAGAGAAGTTTCTCAGAAAGCTTCTTTCCAGTTTTGAACGGAAGATATTTCCTTTTTCACCATAGCCCTCTATGGGCTCCAAATATCCCTTTGCCAATTCCACAAGAACAGCCTTAGCGAAAGGCATCTTGAAGGGAAAGATGTAACTCTGTGAGATGAATTAACAGAACACAGAGCAGTTTCTCAGAAAGCTTCTTTCCAGTTTTGAACGGAAGATATTTCCTTTTTCACCATAGCCCTCTATGGGCTTCCAAATATCCCTTTGCCAATTCCACAAGAACAGCCTTAGCGAAAGGCTTCTTGAAGGGAAAGATGTAACTCTGTGAGATGAATTACCAGAACACAGAGCAGTTTCTCAGAAAGCTTCTTTCCAGTTTTGAAGGGAAGATATTTCCTTTTTCACCATAGCCCTCTATGGGCTTCCAAATATCCCTTTGCCAATTCCACAAGAACAGCCTTAGCGAAAAGCTTCTTGAAGGGAAAGATGTAACTCTGTGAGATGAATTAACAGAACACAGAGCAGTTTCTCAGAAAGCTTCTTTCCAGTTTTGAACGGAAGATATTTCCTTTTTCACCGTAGCCCTCTATGGGCTTCCAAATATCCCTTTGCCAATTCCACAAGAACAGCCTTAGCGAAAGGCTTCCTGAAGGGAAAGATGTAACTCTGTGAGATGAATTAACAGAACACAGAGCAGTTTCTCAGAAAGCTTCTTTCCAGTTTTGAACGGAAGATATTTCCTTTTTCACCGTAGCCCTCTATGGGCTTCCAAATATCCCTTTGCCAATTCCACAAGAACAGCCTTAGCGAAAGGCTTCTTGAAGGGAAAGATGTAACTCTGTGAGATGAATTAACAGAACACAGAGCAGTTTCTCAGAAAGCTTCTTTCCAGTTTTGAACGGAAGATATTTCCTTTTTCACCATAGCCCTCTATGGGCTTCCAAATATCCCTTTGCCAATTCCACAAGAACAGCCTTAGCGAAAGGCTTCCTGAAGGGAAAGATGTAACTCTGTGAGATGAATTAACAGAACACAGAGCAGTTTCTCAGAAAGCTTCTTTCCAGTTTTGAACGGAAGATATTTCCTTTTTCACCATAGCCCTCTATGGGCTTCCAAATATCCCTTTGCCAATTCCACAAGAACAGCCTTAGCGAAAGGCTTCTTGAAGGGAAAGATGTAACTCTGTGAGATGAATTAACAGAACACAGAGCAGTTTCTCAGAAAGCTTCTTTCCAGTTTTGAACGGAAGATATTTCCTTTTTCACCATAGCCCTCTATGGGCTTCCAAATATCCCTTTGCCAATTCCACAAGAACAGCCTTAGCGAAAGGCTTCTTGAAGGGAAAGATGTAACTCTGTGAGATGAATTAACAGAACACAGAGCAGTTTCTCAGAAAGCTTCTTTCCAGTTTTGAACGGAAGATATTTCCTTTTTCACCATAGCCCTCTATGGGCTCCAAATATCCCTTTGCCAATTCCACAAGAACAGCCTTAGCGAAAGGCTTCTTGAAGGGAAAGATGTAACTCTGTGAGATGAATTAACAGAACACAGAGCAGTTTCTCAGAAAGCTTCTTTCCAGTTTTGAACGGAAGATATTTCCTTTTTCACCATAGCCCTCTATGGGCTTCCAAATATCCCTTTGCCAATTCCACAAGAACAGCCTTAGCGAAAGGCTTCTTGAAGGGAATGATGTAACTCTGTGAGATGAATTAACAGAACACAGAGCAGTTTCTCAGAAAGCTTCTTTCCAGTTTTGAACGGAAGATATTTCCTTTTTCACCATAGCCCTCTATGGGCTTCCAAATATCCCTTTGTCAATTCCACAAGAACAGCCTTAGCGAAAGGCTTCTTGAAGGGAAAGATGTAACTCTGTGAGATGAATTAACAGAACACAGAGCAGTTTCTCAGAAAGCTTCTTTCCAGTTTTGAACGGAAGATATTTCCTTTTTCACCGTAGCCCTTTATGGGCTTCCAAATATCCCTTTGCCAATTCCACAAGAACAGCCTTAGCGAAAGGCTTCTTGAAGGGAAAGATGTAACTCTGTGAGATGAATTAACAGAACACAGAGCAGTTTCTCAGAAAGCTTCTTTCCAGTTTTGAACGGAAGATATTTCCTTTTTCACCATAGCCCTCTATGGGCTTCCAAATATCCCTTTGCCAATTCCACAAGAACAGCCTTAGCGAAAGGCTTCTTGAAGGGAAAGATGTAACTCTGTGAGATGAATTAACAGAACACAGAGCAGTTTCTCAGAAAGCTTCTTTCCAGTTTTGAACGGAAGATATTTCCTGTTTCACCATAGCCCTCTATGGGCTTCCAAATATCCCTTTGCCAATTCCACAAGAACAGCCTTAGCGAAAGGCTTCCTGAAGGGAAAGATGTAACTCTGTGAGATGAATTAACAGAACACAGAGCAGTTTCTCAGAAAGCTTCTTTCCAGTTTTGAACGGAAGATATTTCCTTTTTCACCATAGCCCTCTATGGGCTTCCAAATATCCCTTTGCCAATTCCACAAGAACAGCCTTAGCGAAAGGCTTCTTGAAGGGAAAGATGTAACTCTGTGAGATGAATTAACAGAACACAGAGCAGTTTCTCAGAAAGCTTCTTTCCAGTTTTGAACGGAAGATATTTCCTTTTTCACCATAGCCCTCTATGGGCTTCCAAATATCCCTTTGCCAATTCCACAAGAACAGCCTTAGCGAAAGGCTTCTTGAAGGGAAAGATGTAACTCTGTGAGATGAATTAACAGAACACAGAGAAGTTTCTCAGAAAGCTTCTTTCCAGTTTTGAACGGAAGATATTTCCTTTTTCACCATAGCCCTCTATGGGCTCCAAATATCCCTTTGCCAATTCCACAAGAACAGCCTTAGCGAAAGGCATCTTGAAGGGAAAGATGTAACTCTGTGAGATGAATTAACAGAACACAGAGCAGTTTCTCAGAAAGCTTCTTTCCAGTTTTGAACGGAAGATATTTCCTTTTTCACCATAGCCCTCTATGGGCTTCCAAATATCCCTTTGCCAATTACACAAGAACAGCCTTAGCGAAAGGCTTCTTGAAGGGAAAGATGTAACTCTGTGAGATGAATTACCAGAACACAGAGCAGTTTCTCAGAAAGCTTCTTTCCAGTTTTGAAGGGAAGATATTTCCTTTTTCACCATAGCCCTCTATGGGCTTCCAAATATCCCTTTGCCAATTCCACAAGAACAGCCTTAGCGAAAAGCTTCTTGAAGGGAAAGATGTAACTCTGTGAGATGAATTAACAGAACACAGAGCAGTTTCTCAGAAAGCTTCTTTCCAGTTTTGAACGGAAGATATTTCCTTTTTCACCGTAGCCCTCTATGGGCTTCCAAATATCCCTTTGCCAATTCCACAAGAACAGCCTTAGCGAAAGGCTTCCTGAAGGGAAAGATGTAACTCTGTGAGATGAATTAACAGAACACAGAGCAGTTTCTCAGAAAGCTTCTTTCCAGTTTTGAACGGAAGATATTTCCTTTTTCACCGTAGCCCTCTATGGGCTTCCAAATATCCCTTTGCCAATTCCACAAGAACAGCCTTAGCGAAAGGCTTCTTGAAGGGAAAGATGTAACTCTGTGAGATGAATTAACAGAACACAGAGCAGTTTCTCAGAAAGCTTCTTTCCAGTTTTGAACGGAAGATATTTCCTTTTTCACCATAGCCCTCTATGGGCTTCCAAATATCCCTTTGCCAATTCCACAAGAACAGCCTTAGCGAAAGGCTTCCTGAAGGGAAAGATGTAACTCTGTGAGATGAATTAACAGAACACAGAGCAGTTTCTCAGAAAGCTTCTTTCCAGTTTTGAACGGAAGATATTTCCTTTTTCACCATAGCCCTCTATGGGCTTCCAAATATCCCTTTGCCAATTCCACAAGAACAGCCTTAGCGAAAGGCTTCTTGAAGGGAAAGATGTAACTCTGTGAGATGAATTAACAGAACACAGAGCAGTTTCTCAGAAAGCTTCTTTCCAGTTTTGAACGGAAGATATTTCCTTTTTCACCATAGCCCTCTATGGGCTTCCAAATATCCCTTTGCCAATTCCACAAGAACAGCCTTAGCGAAAGGCTTCTTGAAGGGAAAGATGTAACTCTGTGAGATGAATTAACAGAACACAGAGCAGTTTCTCAGAAAGCTTCTTTCCAGTTTTGAACGGAAGATATTTCCTTTTTCACCATAGCCCTCTATGGGCTCCAAATATCCCTTTGCCAATTCCACAAGAACAGCCTTAGCGAAAGGCTTCTTGAAGGGAAAGATGTAACTCTGTGAGATGAATTAACAGAACACAGAGCAGTTTCTCAGAAAGCTTCTTTCCAGTTTTGAACGGAAGATATTTCCTTTTTCACCATAGCCCTCTATGGGCTTCCAAATATCCCTTTGCCAATTCCACAAGAACAGCCTTAGCGAAAGGCTTCTTGAAGGGAATGATGTAACTCTGTGAGATGAATTAACAGAACACAGAGCAGTTTCTCAGAAAGCTTCTTTCCAGTTTTGAACGGAAGATATTTCCTTTTTCACCATAGCCCTCTATGGGCTTCCAAATATCCCTTTGTCAATTCCACAAGAACAGCCTTAGCGAAAGGCTTCTTGAAGGGAAAGATATAACTCTGTGAGATGAATTAACAGAACACAGAGCAGTTTCTCAGAAAGCTTCTTTCCAGTTTTGAACGGAAGATATTTCCTTTTTCACCATAGCCCTCTATGGGCTTCCAAATATCCCTTTGCCAATTCCACAAGAACAGCCTTAGCGAAAGGCTTCTTGAAGGGAAAGATGTAACTCTGTGAAATGAATTAACAGAACACAGAGCAGTTTCTCAGAAAGCTTCTTTCCAGTTTTGAACGGAAGATATTTCCTGTTTCACCGTAGCCCTCTATGGGCTTCCAAATATCCCTTTGCCAATTCCACAAGAACAGCCTTAGCGAAAGGCTTCCTGAAGGGAAAGATGTAACTCTGTGAGATGAATTAACAGAACGCAGAGCAGTTTCTCAGAAAGCTTCTTTCCAGTTTTGAACGGAAGATATTTCCTTTTTCACCATAGCCCTCTATGGGCTTCCAAATATCGCTTTGCCAATTCCACAAGAACAGCCTTAGCGAAAGGCTTCTTGAAGGGAAAGATGTAACTCTGTGAGATGAATTAACAGAACACAGAGCAGTTTCTCAGAAAGCTTCTTTCCAGTTTTGAACGGAAGACATTTCCTTTTTCACCATAGCCCTCTACGGGCTTCCAAATATCCCTTTGCCAATTCCACAAGAACAGCCTTAGCGAAAGGCTTCTTGAAGGGAAAGATGTAACTCTGTGAGATGAATTAACAGAACACAGAGCAGTTTCTCAGAAAGCTTCTTTCCAGTTTTGAACGGAAGATATTTCCTTTTTCACCATAGCCCTCTATGGGCTTCCAAATATCCCTTTGCCAATTCCACAAGAACAGCCTTAGCGAAAGGCTTCTTGAAGGGAAAGATGTAACTCTGTGAGATGAATTAACAGAACACAGAGCAGTTTCTCAGAAAGCTTCTTTCCAGTTTTGAACGGAAGATATTTCCTTTTTCACCATAGCCCTCTATGGGCTTCCAAATATCCCTTTGCCAATTCCACAAGAACAGCCTTAGCGAAAGGCTTCTTGAAGGGAAAGATGTAACTCTGTGAGATGAATTAACAGAACACAGAGCAGTTTCTCAGAAAGCTTCTTTCCAGTTTTGAACGGAAGATATTTCCTTTTTCACCATAGCCCTCTACGGGCTTCCAAATATCCCTTTGCCAATTGCACAAGAACAGCCTTAGCGAAAGGCTTCTTGAAGGGAAAGATGTAACTCTGTGAGATGAATTAACAGAACACAGAGCAGTTTCTCAGAAAGCTTCTTTCCAGTTTTGAACGGAAGATATTTCCTTTTTCACCATAGCCCTCTATGGGCTTCCAAATATCCCTTTGCCAATTCCACAAGAACAGCCTTAGCGAAAGGCTTCTTGAAGGGAAAGATGTAACTCTGTGAGATGAATTAACAGAACACAGAGCAGTTTCTCAGAAAGCTTCTTTCCAGTTTTGAACGGAAGATATTTCCTTTTTCACCATAGCCCTCTATGGGCTTCCAAATATCCCTTTGCCAATTCCACAAGAACAGCCTTAGCGAAAGGCTTCTTGAAGGGAAAGATGTAACTCTGTGAGATGAATTAACAGAACACAGAGCAGTTTCTCAGAAAGCTTCTTTCCAGTTTTGAACGGAAGATATTTCCTTTTTCACCATAGCCCTCTATGGGCTTCCAAATATCCCTTTGCCAATTCCACAAGAACAGCCTTAGCGAAAGGCTTCTTGAAGGGAAAGATGTAACTCTGTGAGATGAATTAACAGAACACAGAGCAGTTTCTCAGAAAGCTTCTTTCCAGTTTTGAACGGAAGATATTTCCTTTTTCACCGTAGCCCTCTATGGGCTTCCAAATATCCCTTTGCCAATTCCACAAGAACAGCCTTAGCGAAAGGCTTCTTGAAGGGAAAGATGTAACTCTGTGAGATGAATTAACAGAACACAGAGTAGTTTATCAGAAAGCTTCTTTCCAGTTTTGAACGGAAGATATTTCCTTTTTCACCATAGCCCTCTATGGGCTTCCAAATATCCCTTTGCCAATTCCACAAGAACAGCCTTAGCGAAAGGCTTCTTGAAGGGAAAGATGTAACTCTGTGAGATGAATTAACAGAACACAGAGCAGTTTCTCAGAAAGCTTCTTTCCAGTTTTGAACGGAAGATATTTCCTTTTTCACCATAGCCCTCTATGGGCTTCCAAATATCCCTTTGCCAATTCCACAAGAACAGCCTTAGCGAAAGGCTTCCTGAAGGGAAAGATGTAACTCTGTGAGATGAATTAACAGAACACAGAGCAGTTTCTCAGAAAGCTTCTTTCCAGTTTTGAACGGAAGATATTTCCTTTTTCACCATAGCCCTCTATGGGCTTCCAAATATCCCTTTGCCAATTCCACAAGAACAGCCTTAGCGAAAGGCTTCTTGAAGGGAAAGATGTAACTCTGTGAGATGAATTAACAGAACACAGAGCAGTTTCTCAGAAAGCTTCTTTCCAGTTTTGAACGGAAGATATTTCCTTTTTCACCATAGCCCTCTATGGGCTTCCAAATATCCCTTTGCCAATTCCACAAGAAGAGCCTTAGCGAAAGGCTTCTTGAAGGGAAAGATGTAACTCTGTGAGATGAATTAACAGAACACAGAGCAGTTTCTCAGAAAGCTTCTTTCCAGTTTTGAACGGAAGATATTTCCTTTTTCACCATTGCCCTCTATGGGCTTCCAAATATCCCTTTGTCAATTCCACAAGAACAGCCTTAGCGAAAGGCTTCTTGAAGGGAAAGATATAACTCTGTGAGATGAATTAACAGAACACAGAGCAGTATCTCAGAAAGCTTCTTTCCAGTTTTGAACGGAAGATATTTCCTTTTTCACCATAGCCCTCTATGGGCTTCCAAATATCCCTTTGCCAATTCCACAAGAACAGCCTTAGCGAAAGGCTTCTTGAAGGGAAAGATGTAACTCTGTGAAATGAATTAACAGAACACAGAGCAGTTTCTCAGAAAGCTTCTTTCCAGTTTTGAACGGAAGATATTTCCTGTTTCACCATAGCCCTCTATGGGCTTCCAAATATCCCTTTGCCAATTCCACAAGAACAGCCTTAGCGAAAGGCTTCCTGAAGGGAAAGATGTAACTCTGTGAGATGAATTAACAGAACACAGAGCAGTTTCTCAGAAAGCTTCTTTCCAGTTTTGAACGGAAGATATTTCCTTTTTCACCATAGCCCTCTATGGGCTTCCAAATATCCCTTTGCCAATTCCACAAGAACAGCCTTAGCGAAAGGCTTCTTGAAGGGAAAGATGTAACTCTGTGAGATGAATTAACAGAACACAGAGCAGTTTCTCAGAAAGCTTCTTTCCAGTTTTGAACGGAAGATATTTCCTTTTTCACCATAGCCCTCTACGGGCTTCCAAATATCCCTTTGCCAATTCCACAAGAACAGCCTTAGCGAAAGGCTTCTTGAAGGGAAAGATGTAACTCTGTGAGATGAATTAACAGAACACAGAGCAGTTTCTCAGAAAGCTTCTTTCCAGTTTTGAACGGAAGATATTTCCTTTTTCACCATAGCCCTCTATGGGCTTCCAAATATCCCTTTGCCAATTCCACAAGAACAGCCTTAGCGAAAGGCTTCTTGAAGGGAAAGATGTAACTCTGTGAGATGAATTAACAGAACACAGAGCAGTTTCTCAGAAAGCTTCTTTCCAGTTTTGAACGGAAGATATTTCCTTTTTCACCGTAGCCCTTTATGGGCTTCCAAATATCCCTTTGCCAATTCCACAAGAACAGCCTTAGCGAAAGGCTTCTTGAAGGGAAAGATGTAACTCTGTGAGATGAATTAACAGAACACAGAGCAGTTTCTCAGAAAGCTTCTTTCCAGTTTTGAACGGAAGATATTTCCTTTTTCACCATAGCCCTCTATGGGCTTCCAAATATCCCTTTGCCAATTCCACAAGAACAGCCTTAGCGAAAGGCTTCTTGAAGGGAAAGATGTAACTCTGTGAGATGAATTAACAGAACACAGAGCAGTTTCTCAGAAAGCTTCTTTCCAGTTTTGAACGGAAGATATTTCCTGTTTCACCATAGCCCTCTATGGGCTTCCAAATATCCCTTTGCCAATTCCACAAGAACAGCCTTAGCTAAAGGCTTCCTGAAGGGAAAGATGTAACTCTGTGAGATGAATTAACAGAACACAGAGCAGTTTCTCAGAAAGCTTCTTTCCAGTTTTGAACGGAAGATATTTCCTTTTTCACCATAGCCCTCTATGGGCTTCCAAATATCCCTTTGCCAATTCCACAAGAACAGCCTTAGCGAAAGGCTTCTTGAAGGGAAAGATGTAACTCTGTGAGATGAATTAACAGAACACAGAGCAGTTTCTCAGAAAGCTTCTTTCCAGTTTTGAACGGAAGATATTTCCTTTTTCACCATAGCCCTCTATGGGCTTCCAAATATCCCTTTGCCAATTCCACAAGAACAGCCTTAGCGAAAGGCTTCTTGAAGGGAAAGATGTAACTCTGTGAGATGAATTAACAGAACACAGAGAAGTTTCTCAGAAAGCTTCTTTCCAGTTTTGAACGGAAGATATTTCCTTTTTCACCATAGCCCTCTATGGGCTCCAAATATCCCTTTGCCAATTCCACAAGAACAGCCTTAGCGAAAGGCTTCTTGAAGGGAAAGATGTAACTCTGTGAGATGAATTAACAGAACACAGAGCAGTTTCTCAGAAAGCTTCTTTCCAGTTTTGAACGGAAGATATTTCCTTTTTCACCATAGCCCTCTATGGGCTTCCAAATATCCCTTTGCCAATTCCACAAGAACAGCCTTAGCGAAAGGCTTCTTGAAGGGAAAGATGTAACTCTGTGAGATGAATTACCAGAACACAGAGCAGTTTCTCAGAAAGCTTCTTTCCAGTTTTGAAGGGAAGATATTTCCTTTTTCACCATAGCCCTCTATGGGCTTCCAAATATCCCTTTGCCAATTCCACAAGAACAGCCTTAGCGAAAAGCTTCTTGAAGGGAAAGATGTAACTCTGTGAGATGAATTAACAGAACACAGAGCAGTTTCTCAGAAAGCTTCTTTCCAGTTTTGAACGGAAGATATTTCCTTTTTCACCATAGCCCTCTATGGGCTTCCAAATATCCCTTTGCCAATTCCACAAGAACAGCCTTAGCGAAAGGCTTCCTGAAGGGAAAGATGTAACTCTGTGAGATGAATTAACAGAACACAGAGCAGTTTCTCAGAAAGCTTCTTTCCAGTTTTGAACGGAAGATATTTCCTTTTTCACCATAGCCCTCTATGGGCTTCCAAATATCCCTTTGCCAATTCCACAAGAACAGCCTTAGCGAAAGGCTTCTTGAAGGGAAAGATGTAACTCTGTGAGATGAATTAACAGAACACAGAGCAGTTTCTCAGAAAGCTTCTTTCCAGTTTTGAACGGAAGATATTTCCTTTTTCACCATAGCCCTCTATGGGCTTCCAAATATCCCTTTGCCAATTCCACAAGAACAGCCTTAGCGAAAGGCTTCTTGAAGGGAAAGATGTAACTCTGTGAGATGAATTAACAGAACACAGAGCAGTTTCTCAGAAAGCTTCTTTCCAGTTTTGAACGGAAGATATTTCCTTTTTCACCATAGCCCTCTATGGGCTTCCAAATATCCCTTTGCCAATTCCACAAGAACAGCCTTAGCGAAAGGCTTCTTGAAGGGAAAGATGTAACTCTGTGAGATGAATTAACAGAACACAGAGCAGTTTCTCAGAAAGCTTCTTTCCAGTTTTGAACGGAAGATATTTCCTTTTTCACCATAGCCCTCTATGGGCTTCCAAATATCCCTTTGCCAATTCCACAAGAACAGCCTTAGCGAAAGGCTTCTTGAAGGGAAAGATGTAACTCTGTGAGATGAATTAACAGAACACAGAGTAGTTTATCAGAAAGCTTCTTTCCAGTTTTGAACGGAAGATATTTCCTTTTTCACCATAGCCCTCTATGGGCTTCCAAATATCCCTTTGCCAATTCCACAAGAACAGCCTTAGCGAAAGGCTTCTTGAAGGGAAAGATGTAACTCTGTGAGATGAATTAACAGAACACAGAGCAGTTTCTCAGAAAGCTTCTTTCCAGTTTTGAACGGAAGATATTTCCTTTTTCACCATAGCCCTCTATGGGCTTCCAAATATCCCTTTGCCAATTCCACAAGAACAGCCTTAGCGAAAGGCTTCCTGAAGGGAAAGATGTAACTCTGTGAGATGAATTAACAGAACACAGAGCAGTTTCTCAGAAAGCTTCTTTCCAGTTTTGAACGGAAGATATTTCCTTTTTCACCATAGCCCTCTATGGGCTTCCAAATATCCCTTTGCCAATTCCACAAGAACAGCCTTAGCGAAAGGCTTCTTGAAGGGAAAGATGTAACTCTGTGAGATGAATTAACAGAACACAGAGCAGTTTCTCAGAAAGCTTCTTTCCAGTTTTGAACGGAAGATATTTCCTTTTTCACCATAGCCCTCTATGGGCTTCCAAATATCCCTTTGCCAATTCCACAAGAACAGCCTTAGCGAAAGGCTTCTTGAAGGGAAAGATGTAACTCTGTGAGATGAATTAACAGAACACAGAGCAGTTTCTCAGAAAGCTTCTTTCCAGTTTTGAACGGAAGATATTTCCTTTTTCACCGTAGCCCTCTATGGGCTTCCAAATATCCCTTTGCCAATTCCACAAGAACAGCCTTAGCGAAAGGCTTCTTGAAGGGAAAGATGTAACTCTGTGAGATGAATTAACAGAACACAGAGTAGTTTATCAGAAAGCTTCTTTCCAGTTTTGAACGGAAGATATTTCCTTTTTCACCATAGCCCTCTATGGGCTTCCAAATATCCCTTTGCCAATTCCACAAGAACAGCCTTAGCGAAAGGCTTCTTGAAGGGAAAGATGTAACTCTGTGAGATGAATTAACAGAACACAGAGCAGTTTCTCAGAAAGCTTCTTTCCAGTTTTGAACGGAAGATATTTCCTTTTTCACCATAGCCCTCTATGGGCTTCCAAATATCCCTTTGCCAATTCCACAAGAACAGCCTTAGCGAAAGGCTTCCTGAAGGGAAAGATGTAACTCTGTGAGATGAATTAACAGAACACAGAGCAGTTTCTCAGAAAGCTTCTTTCCAGTTTTGAACGGAAGATATTTCCTTTTTCACCATAGCCCTCTATGGGCTTCCAAATATCCCTTTGCCAATTCCACAAGAACAGCCTTAGCGAAAGGCTTCTTGAAGGGAAAGATGTAACTCTGTGAGATGAATTAACAGAACACAGAGCAGTTTCTCAGAAAGCTTCTTTCCAGTTTTGAACGGAAGATATTTCCTTTTTCACCATAGCCCTCTATGGGCTTCCAAATATCCCTTTGCCAATTCCACAAGAAGAGCCTTAGCGAAAGGCTTCTTGAAGGGAAAGATGTAACTCTGTGAGATGAATTAACAGAACACAGAGCAGTTTCTCAGAAAGCTTCTTTCCAGTTTTGAACGGAAGATATTTCCTTTTTCACCATTGCCCTCTATGGGCTTCCAAATATCCCTTTGTCAATTCCACAAGAACAGCCTTAGCGAAAGGCTTCTTGAAGGGAAAGATATAACTCTGTGAGATGAATTAACAGAACACAGAGCAGTATCTCAGAAAGCTTCTTTCCAGTTTTGAACGGAAGATATTTCCTTTTTCACCATAGCCCTCTATGGGCTTCCAAATATCCCTTTGCCAATTCCACAAGAACAGCCTTAGCGAAAGGCTTCTTGAAGGGAAAGATGTAACTCTGTGAAATGAATTAACAGAACACAGAGCAGTTTCTCAGAAAGCTTCTTTCCAGTTTTGAACGGAAGATATTTCCTGTTTCACCATAGCCCTCTATGGGCTTCCAAATATCCCTTTGCCAATTCCACAAGAACAGCCTTAGCGAAAGGCTTCCTGAAGGGAAAGATGTAACTCTGTGAGATGAATTAACAGAACACAGAGCAGTTTCTCAGAAAGCTTCTTTCCAGTTTTGAACGGAAGATATTTCCTTTTTCACCATAGCCCTCTATGGGCTTCCAAATATCCCTTTGCCAATTCCACAAGAACAGCCTTAGCGAAAGGCTTCTTGAAGGGAAAGATGTAACTCTGTGAGATGAATTAACAGAACACAGAGCAGTTTCTCAGAAAGCTTCTTTCCAGTTTTGAACGGAAGATATTTCCTTTTTCACCATAGCCCTCTACGGGCTTCCAAATATCCCTTTGCCAATTCCACAAGAACAGCCTTAGCGAAAGGCTTCTTGAAGGGAAAGATGTAACTCTGTGAGATGAATTAACAGAACACAGAGCAGTTTCTCAGAAAGCTTCTTTCCAGTTTTGAACGGAAGATATTTCCTTTTTCACCATAGCCCTCTATGGGCTTCCAAATATCCCTTTGCCAATTCCACAAGAACAGCCTTAGCGAAAGGCTTCTTGAAGGGAAAGATGTAACTCTGTGAGATGAATTAACAGAACACAGAGCAGTTTCTCAGAAAGCTTCTTTCCAGTTTTGAACGGAAGATATTTCCTTTTTCACCGTAGCCCTTTATGGGCTTCCAAATATCCCTTTGCCAATTCCACAAGAACAGCCTTAGCGAAAGGCTTCTTGAAGGGAAAGATGTAACTCTGTGAGATGAATTAACAGAACACAGAGCAGTTTCTCAGAAAGCTTCTTTCCAGTTTTGAACGGAAGATATTTCCTTTTTCACCATAGCCCTCTATGGGCTTCCAAATATCCCTTTGCCAATTCCACAAGAACAGCCTTAGCGAAAGGCTTCTTGAAGGGAAAGATGTAACTCTGTGAGATGAATTAACAGAACACAGAGCAGTTTCTCAGAAAGCTTCTTTCCAGTTTTGAACGGAAGATATTTCCTGTTTCACCATAGCCCTCTATGGGCTTCCAAATATCCCTTTGCCAATTCCACAAGAACAGCCTTAGCTAAAGGCTTCCTGAAGGGAAAGATGTAACTCTGTGAGATGAATTAACAGAACACAGAGCAGTTTCTCAGAAAGCTTCTTTCCAGTTTTGAACGGAAGATATTTCCTTTTTCACCATAGCCCTCTATGGGCTTCCAAATATCCCTTTGCCAATTCCACAAGAACAGCCTTAGCGAAAGGCTTCTTGAAGGGAAAGATGTAACTCTGTGAGATGAATTAACAGAACACAGAGCAGTTTCTCAGAAAGCTTCTTTCCAGTTTTGAACGGAAGATATTTCCTTTTTCACCATAGCCCTCTATGGGCTTCCAAATATCCCTTTGCCAATTCCACAAGAACAGCCTTAGCGAAAGGCTTCTTGAAGGGAAAGATGTAACTCTGTGAGATGAATTAACAGAACACAGAGAAGTTTCTCAGAAAGCTTCTTTCCAGTTTTGAACGGAAGATATTTCCTTTTTCACCATAGCCCTCTATGGGCTCCAAATATCCCTTTGCCAATTCCACAAGAACAGCCTTAGCGAAAGGCTTCTTGAAGGGAAAGATGTAACTCTGTGAGATGAATTAACAGAACACAGAGCAGTTTCTCAGAAAGCTTCTTTCCAGTTTTGAACGGAAGATATTTCCTTTTTCACCATAGCCCTCTATGGGCTTCCAAATATCCCTTTGCCAATTCCACAAGAACAGCCTTAGCGAAAGGCTTCTTGAAGGGAAAGATGTAACTCTGTGAGATGAATTACCAGAACACAGAGCAGTTTCTCAGAAAGCTTCTTTCCAGTTTTGAAGGGAAGATATTTCCTTTTTCACCATAGCCCTCTATGGGCTTCCAAATATCCCTTTGCCAATTCCACAAGAACAGCCTTAGCGAAAAGCTTCTTGAAGGGAAAGATGTAACTCTGTGAGATGAATTAACAGAACACAGAGCAGTTTCTCAGAAAGCTTCTTTCCAGTTTTGAACGGAAGATATTTCCTTTTTCACCATAGCCCTCTATGGGCTTCCAAATATCCCTTTGCCAATTCCACAAGAACAGCCTTAGCGAAAGGCTTCCTGAAGGGAAAGATGTAACTCTGTGAGATGAATTAACAGAACACAGAGCAGTTTCTCAGAAAGCTTCTTTCCAGTTTTGAACGGAAGATATTTCCTTTTTCACCATAGCCCTCTATGGGCTTCCAAATATCCCTTTGCCAATTCCACAAGAACAGCCTTAGCGAAAGGCTTCTTGAAGGGAAAGATGTAACTCTGTGAGATGAATTAACAGAACACAGAGCAGTTTCTCAGAAAGCTTCTTTCCAGTTTTGAACGGAAGATATTTCCTTTTTCACCATAGCCCTCTATGGGCTTCCAAATATCCCTTTGCCAATTCCACAAGAACAGCCTTAGCGAAAGGCTTCTTGAAGGGAAAGATGTAACTCTGTGAGATGAATTAACAGAACACAGAGCAGTTTCTCAGAAAGCTTCTTTCCAGTTTTGAACGGAAGATATTTCCTTTTTCACCATAGCCCTCTATGGGCTTCCAAATATCCCTTTGCCAATTCCACAAGAACAGCCTTAGCGAAAGGCTTCTTGAAGGGAAAGATGTAACTCTGTGAGATGAATTAACAGAACACAGAGCAGTTTCTCAGAAAGCTTCTTTCCAGTTTTGAACGGAAGATATTTCCTTTTTCACCATAGCCCTCTATGGGCTTCCAAATATCCCTTTGCCAATTCCACAAGAACAGCCTTAGCGAAAGGCTTCTTGAAGGGAAAGATGTAACTCTGTGAGATGAATTAACAGAACACAGAGTAGTTTATCAGAAAGCTTCTTTCCAGTTTTGAACGGAAGATATTTCCTTTTTCACCATAGCCCTCTATGGGCTTCCAAATATCCCTTTGCCAATTCCACAAGAACAGCCTTAGCGAAAGGCTTCTTGAAGGGAAAGATGTAACTCTGTGAGATGAATTAACAGAACACAGAGCAGTTTCTCAGAAAGCTTCTTTCCAGTTTTGAACGGAAGATATTTCCTTTTTCACCATAGCCCTCTATGGGCTTCCAAATATCCCTTTGCCAATTCCACAAGAACAGCCTTAGCGAAAGGCTTCCTGAAGGGAAAGATGTAACTCTGTGAGATGAATTAACAGAACACAGAGCAGTTTCTCAGAAAGCTTCTTTCCAGTTTTGAACGGAAGATATTTCCTTTTTCACCATAGCCCTCTATGGGCTTCCAAATATCCCTTTGCCAATTCCACAAGAACAGCCTTAGCGAAAGGCTTCTTGAAGGGAAAGATGTAACTCTGTGAGATGAATTAACAGAACACAGAGCAGTTTCTCAGAAAGCTTCTTTCCAGTTTTGAACGGAAGATATTTCCTTTTTCACCATAGCCCTCTATGGGCTTCCAAATATCCCTTTGCCAATTCCACAAGAACAGCCTTAGCGAAAGGCTTCTTGAAGGGAAAGATGTAACTCTGTGAGATGAATTAACAGAACACAGAGCAGTTTCTCAGAAAGCTTCTTTCCAGTTTTGAACGGAAGATATTTCCTTTTTCACCATAGCCCTCTATGGGCTTCCAAATATCCCTTTGCCAATTCCACAAGAACAGCCTTAGCGAAAGGCTTCTTGAAGGGAAAGATGTAACTCTGTGAGATGAATTAACAGAACACAGAGCAGTTTCTCAGAAAGCTTCTTTCCAGTTTTGAACGGAAGATATTTCCTTTTTCACCGTAGCCCTCTATGGGCTTCCAAATATCCCTTTGCCAATTCCACAAGAACAGCCTTAGCGAAAGGCTTCTTGAAGGGAAAGATGTAACTCTGTGAGATGAATTAACAGAACACAGAGCAGTTTCTCAGAAAGCTTCTTTCCAGTTTTGAACGGAAGATATTTCCTTTTTCACCATAGCCCTCTATGGGCTTCCAAATATCCCTTTGCCAATTCCACAAGAACAGCCTTAGCGAAAGGCTTCTTGAAGGGAAAGATGTAACTCTGTGAGATGAATTAACAGAACACAGAGCAGTTTCTCAGAAAGCTTCTTTCCAGTTTTGAATGGAAGATATTTCCTTTTTCACAATAGCCCTCTATGGGCTTCCAAATATCCCTTTGCCAATTCCACAAGAACAGCCTTAGCGAAAGGCTTCCTGAAGGGAAAGATGTAACTCTGTGAGATGAATTAACAGAACACAGAGCAGTTTCTCAGAAAGCTTCTTTCCAGTTTTGAACGGAAGATATTTCCTTTTTCACCATAGCCCTCTATGGGCTTCCAAATATCCCTTTGCCAATTCCACAAGAACAGCCTTAGCGAAAGGCTTCTTGAAGGGAAAGATGTAACTCTGTGAGATGAATTAACAGATCACAGAGCAGTTTCTCAGAAAGCTTCTTTCCAGTTTTGAACGGAAGATATTTCCTTTTTCACCATAGACCTCTATGGGCTTCCAAATATCCCTTTGCCAATTCCACAAGAACAGCTTTAGCGAAAGGCTTCTTGAAGGGAAAGATGTAACTCTGTGAGATGAATTAACAGAACACAGAGCAGTTTCTCAGAAAGCTTCTTTCCAGGTTTGAACGGAAGATATTTCCTTTTTCACCATAGCCCTCTATGGGCTTCCAAATATCCCTTTGCCAATTCCACAAGAACAGCCTTAGCGAAAGGCTTCTTGAAGGGAAAGATGTAACTCTGTGAGATGAATTAACAGAACACAGAGCAGTTTCTCAGAAAGCTTCTTTCCAGTTTTGAACGGAAGATATTTCCTTTTTTAACCATAGCCCTCTATGGGCTTCCAAATATCCCTTTGCCAATTCCACAAGAACAGCCTTAGCGAAAGGCTTCCTGAAGGGAAAGATGTAACTCTGTGAGATGAATTAACAGAACACAGAGCAGTTTCTCAGAAAGCTTCTTTCCAGTTTTGAACGGAAGATATTTCCTTTTTCACCATAGCCCTCTATGGGCTTCCAAATATCCCTTTGCCAATTCCACAAGAACAGCCTTAGCGAAAGGCTTCTTGAAGGGAAAGATGTAACTCTGTGAGATGAATTAACAGAACACAGAGCAGTTTCTCAGAAAGCTTCTTTCCAGTTTTGAACGGAAGATATTTCCTTTTTCACCATAGCCCTCTATGGGCTTCCAAATATCCCTTTGCCAATTCCACAAGAACAGCCTTAGCGAAAGGCTTCTTGAAGGGAAAGATGTAACTCTCTGAGATGAATTAACAGAACACAGAGCAGTTTCTCAGAAAGCTTCTTTCCAGTTTTGAACGGAAGATATTTCCTTTTTCACCATAGCCCTCTATGGGCTTCCAAATATCCCTTTGCCAATTCCACAAGAACAGCCTTAGCGAAAGGCTTCTTGAAGGGAAAGATGTAACTCTGTGAGATGAATTAACAGAACACAGAGCAGTTTCTCAGAAAGCTTCTTTCCAGTTTTGAACGGAAGATATTTCCTTTTTCACCGTAGCCCTCTATGGGCTTCCAAATATCCCTTTGCCAATTCCACAAGAACAGCCTTAGCGAAAGGCTTCTTGAAGGGAAAGATGTAACTCTGTGAGATGAATTAACAGAACACAGAGCAGTTTCTCAGAAAGCTTCTTTCCAGTTTTGAACGGAAGATATTTCCTTTTTCACCATAGCCCTCTATGGGCTTCCAAATATCCCTTTGCCAATTCCACAAGAACAGCCTTAGCGAAAAGCTTCTTGAAGGGAAAGATGTAACTCTGTGAGATGAATTAACAGAACACAGAGCAGTTTCTCAGAAAGCTTCTTTCCAGTTTTGAACGGAAGATATTTCCTTTTTCACCATAGCCCTCTATGGGCTTCCAAATATCCCTTTGCCAATTCCACAAGAACAGCCTTAGCGAAAGGCTTCCTGAAGGGAAAGATGTAACTCTGTGAGATGAATTAACAGAACACAGAGCAGTTTCTCAGAAAGCTTCTTTCCAGTTTTGAACGGAAGATATTTCCTTTTTCACCGTAGCCCTCTATGGGCTTCCAAATATCCCTTTGCCAATTCCACAAGAACAGCCTTAGCGAAAGGCTTCTTGAAGGGAAAGATGTAACTCTGTGAGATGAATTAACAGAACACAGAGCAGTTTCTCAGAAAGCTTCTTTCCAGTTTTGAACGGAAGATATTTCCTTTTTCACCATAGCCCTCTATGGGCTTCCAAATATCCCTTTGCCAATTCCACAAGAACAGCCTTAGCGAAAGGCTTCCTGAAGGGAAAGATGTAACTCTGTGAGATGAATTAACAGAACACAGAGCAGTTTCTCAGAAAGCTTCTTTCCAGTTTTGAACGGAAGATATTTCCTTTTTCACCATAGCCCTCTATGGGCTTCCAAATATCCCTTTGCCAATTCCACAAGAACAGCCTTAGCGAAAGGCTTCTTGAAGGGAAAGATGTAACTCTGTGAGATGAATTAACAGAACACAGAGCAGTTTCTCAGAAAGCTTCTTTCCAGTTTTGAACGGAAGATATTTCCTTTTTCACCATAGCCCTCTATGGGCTTCCAAATATCCCTTTGCCAATTCCACAAGAACAGCCTTAGCGAAAGGCTTCTTGAAGGGAAAGATGTAACTCTGTGAGATGAATTAACAGAACACAGAGCAGTTTCTCAGAAAGCTTCTTTCCAGTTTTGAACGGAAGATATTTCCTTTTTCACCATAGCCCTCTATGGGCTCCAAATATCCCTTTGCCAATTCCACAAGAACAGCCTTAGCGAAAGGCGTCTTGAAGGGAAAGATGTAACTCTGTGAGATGAATTAACAGAACACAGAGCAGTTTCTCAGAAAGCTTCTTTCCAGTTTTGAACGGAAGATATTTCCTTTTTCACCATAGCCCTCTATGGGCTTCCAAATATCCCTTTGCCAATTCCACAAGAACAGCCTTAGCGAAAGGCTTCTTGAAGGGAAAGATGTAACTCTGTGAGATGAATTAACAGAACACAGAGCAGTTTCTCAGAAAGCTTCTTTCCAGTTTTGAACGGAAGATATTTCCTTTTTCACCATAGCCCTCTATGGGCTTCCAAATATCCCTTTGTCAATTCCACAAGAACAGCCTTAGCGAAAGGCTTCTTGAAGGGAAAGATATAACTCTGTGAGATGAATTAACAGAACACAGAGCAGTTTCTCAGAAAGCTTCTTTCCAGTTTTGAACGGAAGATATTTCCTTTTTCACCATAGCCCTCTATGGGCTTCCAAATATCCCTTTGCCAATTCCACAAGAACAGCCTTAGCGAAAGGCTTCTTGAAGGGAAAGATGTAACTCTGTGAAATGAATTAACAGAACACAGAGCAGTTTCTCAGAAAGCTTCTTTCCAGTTTTGAACGGAAGATATTTCCTGTTTCACCGTAGCCCTCTATGGGCTTCCAAATATCCCTTTGCCAATTCCACAAGAACAGCCTTAGCGAAAGGCTTCCTGAAGGGAAAGATGTAACTCTGTGAGATGAATTAACAGAACACAGAGCAGTTTCTCAGAAAGCTTCTTTCCAGTTTTGAACGGAAGATATTTCCTTTTTCACCATAATCCTCTATGGGCTTCCAAATATCGCTTTGCCAATTCCACAAGAACAGCCTTAGTGAAAGGCTTCTTGAAGGGAAAGATGTAACTCTGTGAGATGAATTAACAGAACACAGAGCAGTTTCTCAGAAAGCTTCTTTCCAGTTTTGAACGGAAGATATTTCCTTTTTCACCATAGCCCTCTACGGGCTTCCAAATATCCCTTTGCCAATTCCACAAGAACAGCCTTAGCGAAAGGCTTCTTGAAGGGAAAGATGTAACTCTGTGAGATGAATTAACAGAACACAGAGCAGTTTCTCAGAAAGCTTCTTTCCAGTTTTGAACGGAAGATATTTCCTTTTTCACCGTAGCCCTCTATGGGCTTCCAAATATCCCTTTGCCAATTCCACAAGAACAGCCTTAGCGAAAGGCTTCTTGAAGGGAAAGATGTAACTCTGTGAGATGAATTAACAGAACACAGAGCAGTTTCTCAGAAAGCTTCTTTCCAGTTTTGAACGGAAGATATTTCCTTTTTCACCATAGCCCTCTATGGGCTTCCAAATATCCCTTTGCCAATTCCACAAGAACAGCCTTAGCGAAAAGCTTCTTGAAGGGAAAGATGTAACTCTGTGAGATGAATTAACAGAACACAGAGCAGTTTCTCAGAAAGCTTCTTTCCAGTTTTGAACGGAAGATATTTCCTTTTTCACCATAGCCCTCTATGGGCTTCCAAATATCCCTTTGCCAATTCCACAAGAACAGCCTTAGCGAAAGGCTTCCTGAAGGGAAAGATGTAACTCTGTGAGATGAATTAACAGAACACAGAGCAGTTTCTCAGAAAGCTTCTTTCCAGTTTTGAACGGAAGATATTTCCTTTTTCACCGTAGCCCTCTATGGGCTTCCAAATATCCCTTTGCCAATTCCACAAGAACAGCCTTAGCGAAAGGCTTCTTGAAGGGAAAGATGTAACTCTGTGAGATGAATTAACAGAACACAGAGCAGTTTCTCAGAAAGCTTCTTTCCAGTTTTGAACGGAAGATATTTCCTTTTTCACCATAGCCCTCTATGGGCTTCCAAATATCCCTTTGCCAATTCCACAAGAACAGCCTTAGCGAAAGGCTTCCTGAAGGGAAAGATGTAACTCTGTGAGATGAATTAACAGAACACAGAGCAGTTTCTCAGAAAGCTTCTTTCCAGTTTTGAACGGAAGATATTTCCTTTTTCACCATAGCCCTCTATGGGCTTCCAAATATCCCTTTGCCAATTCCACAAGAACAGCCTTAGCGAAAGGCTTCTTGAAGGGAAAGATGTAACTCTGTGAGATGAATTAACAGAACACAGAGCAGTTTCTCAGAAAGCTTCTTTCCAGTTTTGAACGGAAGATATTTCCTTTTTCACCATAGCCCTCTATGGGCTTCCAAATATCCCTTTGCCAATTCCACAAGAACAGCCTTAGCGAAAGGCTTCTTGAAGGGAAAGATGTAACTCTGTGAGATGAATTAACAGAACACAGAGCAGTTTCTCAGAAAGCTTCTTTCCAGTTTTGAACGGAAGATATTTCCTTTTTCACCATAGCCCTCTATGGGCTCCAAATATCCCTTTGCCAATTCCACAAGAACAGCCTTAGCGAAAGGCGTCTTGAAGGGAAAGATGTAACTCTGTGAGATGAATTAACAGAACACAGAGCAGTTTCTCAGAAAGCTTCTTTCCAGTTTTGAACGGAAGATATTTCCTTTTTCACCATAGCCCTCTATGGGCTTCCAAATATCCCTTTGCCAATTCCACAAGAACAGCCTTAGCGAAAGGCTTCTTGAAGGGAAAGATGTAACTCTGTGAGATGAATTAACAGAACACAGAGCAGTTTCTCAGAAAGCTTCTTTCCAGTTTTGAACGGAAGATATTTCCTTTTTCACCATAGCCCTCTATGGGCTTCCAAATATCCCTTTGTCAATTCCACAAGAACAGCCTTAGCGAAAGGCTTCTTGAAGGGAAAGATATAACTCTGTGAGATGAATTAACAGAACACAGAGCAGTTTCTCAGAAAGCTTCTTTCCAGTTTTGAACGGAAGATATTTCCTTTTTCACCATAGCCCTCTATGGGCTTCCAAATATCCCTTTGCCAATTCCACAAGAACAGCCTTAGCGAAAGGCTTCTTGAAGGGAAAGATGTAACTCTGTGAAATGAATTAACAGAACACAGAGCAGTTTCTCAGAAAGCTTCTTTCCAGTTTTGAACGGAAGATATTTCCTGTTTCACCGTAGCCCTCTATGGGCTTCCAAATATCCCTTTGCCAATTCCACAAGAACAGCCTTAGCGAAAGGCTTCCTGAAGGGAAAGATGTAACTCTGTGAGATGAATTAACAGAACACAGAGCAGTTTCTCAGAAAGCTTCTTTCCAGTTTTGAACGGAAGATATTTCCTTTTTCACCATAATCCTCTATGGGCTTCCAAATATCGCTTTGCCAATTCCACAAGAACAGCCTTAGCGAAAGGCTTCTTGAAGGGAAAGATGTAACTCTGTGAGATGAATTAACAGAACACAGAGCAGTTTCTCAGAAAGCTTCTTTCCAGTTTTGAACGGAAGATATTTCCTTTTTCACCATAGCCCTCTACGGGCTTCCAAATATCCCTTTGCCAATTCCACAAGAACAGCCTTAGCGAAAGGCTTCTTGAAGGGAAAGATGTAACTCTGTGAGATGAATTAACAGAACACAGAGCAGTTTCTCAGAAAGCTTCTTTCCAGTTTTGAACGGAAGATATTTCCTTTTTCACCATAGCCCTCTATGGGCTTCCAAATATCCCTTTGCCAATTCCACAAGAACAGCCTTAGCGAAAGGCTTCTTGAAGGGAAAGATGTAACTCTGTGAGATGAATTAACAGAACACAGAGCAGTTTCTCAGAAAGCTTCTTTCCAGTTTTGAACGGAAGATATTTCCTTTTTCACCATAGCCCTCTATGGGCTTCCAAATATCCCTTTGCCAATTCCACAAGAACAGCCTTAGCGAAAGGCTTCTTGAAGGGAAAGATGTAACTCTGTGAGATGAATTAACAGAACACAGAGCAGTTTCTCAGAAAGCTTCTTTCCAGTTTTGAACGGAAGATATTTCCTTTTTCACCATAGCCCTCTATGGGCTCCAAATATCCCTTTGCCAATTCCACAAGAACAGCCTTAGCGAAAGGCTTCTTGAAGGGAAAGATGTAACTCTGTGAGATGAATTAACAGAACACAGAGCAGTTTCTCAGAAAGCTTCTTTCCAGTTTTGAACGGAAGATATTTCCTTTTTCACCATAGCCCTCTATGGGCTTCCAAATATCCCTTTGCCAATTCCACAAGAACAGCCTTAGCGAAAGGCTTCTTGAAGGGAATGATGTAACTCTGTGAGATGAATTAACAGAACACAGAGCAGTTTCTCAGAAAGCTTCTTTCCAGTTTTGAACGGAAGATATTTCCTTTTTCACCATAGCCCTCTATGGGCTTCCAAATATCCCTTTGTCAATTCCACAAGAACAGCCTTAGCGAAAGGCTTCTTGAAGGGAAAGATATAACTCTGTGAGATGAATTAACAGAACACAGAGCAGTTTCTCAGAAAGCTTCTTTCCAGTTTTGAACGGAAGATATTTCCTTTTTCACCATAGCCCTCTATGGGCTTCCAAATATCCCTTTGCCAATTCCACAAGAACAGCCTTAGCGAAAGGCTTCTTGAAGGGAAAGATGTAACTCTGTGAAATGAATTAACAGAACACAGAGCAGTTTCTCAGAAAGCTTCTTTCCAGTTTTGAACGGAAGATATTTCCTGTTTCACCGTAGCCCTCTATGGGCTTCCAAATATCCCTTTGCCAATTCCACAAGAACAGCCTTAGCGAAAGGCTTCCTGAAGGGAAAGATGTAACTCTGTGAGATGAATTAACAGAACGCAGAGCAGTTTCTCAGAAAGCTTCTTTCCAGTTTTGAACGGAAGATATTTCCTTTTTCACCATAGCCCTCTATGGGCTTCCAAATATCGCTTTGCCAATTCCACAAGAACAGCCTTAGCGAAAGGCTTCTTGAAGGGAAAGATGTAACTCTGTGAGATGAATTAACAGAACACAGAGCAGTTTCTCAGAAAGCTTCTTTCCAGTTTTGAACGGAAGACATTTCCTTTTTCACCATAGCCCTCTACGGGCTTCCAAATATCCCTTTGCCAATTCCACAAGAACAGCCTTAGCGAAAGGCTTCTTGAAGGGAAAGATGTAACTCTGTGAGATGAATTAACAGAACACAGAGCAGTTTCTCAGAAAGCTTCTTTCCAGTTTTGAACGGAAGATATTTCCTTTTTCACCATAGCCCTCTATGGGCTTCCAAATATCCCTTTGCCAATTCCACAAGAACAGCCTTAGCGAAAGGCTTCTTGAAGGGAAAGATGTAACTCTGTGAGATGAATTAACAGAACACAGAGCAGTTTCTCAGAAAGCTTCTTTCCAGTTTTGAACGGAAGATATTTCCTTTTTCACCATAGCCCTCTATGGGCTTCCAAATATCCCTTTGCCAATTCCACAAGAACAGCCTTAGCGAAAGGCTTCTTGAAGGGAAAGATGTAACTCTGTGAGATGAATTAACAGAACACAGAGCAGTTTCTCAGAAAGCTTCTTTCCAGTTTTGAACGGAAGATATTTCCTTTTTCACCATAGCCCTCTACGGGCTTCCAAATATCCCTTTGCCAATTGCACAAGAACAGCCTTAGCGAAAGGCTTCTTGAAGGGAAAGATGTAACTCTGTGAGATGAATTAACAGAACACAGAGCAGTTTCTCAGAAAGCTTCTTTCCAGTTTTGAACGGAAGATATTTCCTTTTTCACCATAGCCCTCTATGGGCTTCCAAATATCCCTTTGCCAATTCCACAAGAACAGCCTTAGCGAAAGGCTTCTTGAAGGGAAAGATGTAACTCTGTGAGATGAATTAACAGAACACAGAGCAGTTTCTCAGAAAGCTTCTTTCCAGTTTTGAACGGAAGATATTTCCTTTTTCACCATAGCCCTCTATGGGCTTCCAAATATCCCTTTGCCAATTCCACAAGAACAGCCTTAGCGAAAGGCTTCTTGAAGGGAAAGATGTAACTCTGTGAGATGAATTAACAGAACACAGAGCAGTTTCTCAGAAAGCTTCTTTCCAGTTTTGAACGGAAGATATTTCCTTTTTCACCATAGCCCTCTATGGGCTTCCAAATATCCCTTTGCCAATTCCACAAGAACAGCCTTAGCGAAAGGCTTCTTGAAGGGAAAGATGTAACTCTGTGAGATGAATTAACAGAACACAGAGCAGTTTCTCAGAAAGCTTCTTTCCAGTTTTGAACGGAAGATATTTCCTTTTTCACCGTAGCCCTCTATGGGCTTCCAAATATCCCTTTGCCAATTCCACAAGAACAGCCTTAGCGAAAGGCTTCTTGAAGGGAAAGATGTAACTCTGTGAGATGAATTAACAGAACACAGAGTAGTTTATCAGAAAGCTTCTTTCCAGTTTTGAACGGAAGATATTTCCTTTTTCACCATAGCCCTCTATGGGCTTCCAAATATCCCTTTGCCAATTCCACAAGAACAGCCTTAGCGAAAGGCTTCTTGAAGGGAAAGATGTAACTCTGTGAGATGAATTAACAGAACACAGAGCAGTTTCTCAGAAAGCTTCTTTCCAGTTTTGAACGGAAGATATTTCCTTTTTCACCATAGCCCTCTATGGGCTTCCAAATATCCCTTTGCCAATTCCACAAGAACAGCCTTAGCGAAAGGCTTCCTGAAGGGAAAGATGTAACTCTGTGAGATGAATTAACAGAACACAGAGCAGTTTCTCAGAAAGCTTCTTTCCAGTTTTGAACGGAAGATATTTCCTTTTTCACCATAGCCCTCTATGGGCTTCCAAATATCCCTTTGCCAATTCCACAAGAACAGCCTTAGCGAAAGGCTTCTTGAAGGGAAAGATGTAACTCTGTGAGATGAATTAACAGAACACAGAGCAGTTTCTCAGAAAGCTTCTTTCCAGTTTTGAACGGAAGATATTTCCTTTTTCACCATAGCCCTCTATGGGCTTCCAAATATCCCTTTGCCAATTCCACAAGAAGAGCCTTAGCGAAAGGCTTCTTGAAGGGAAAGATGTAACTCTGTGAGATGAATTAACAGAACACAGAGCAGTTTCTCAGAAAGCTTCTTTCCAGTTTTGAACGGAAGATATTTCCTTTTTCACCATTGCCCTCTATGGGCTTCCAAATATCCCTTTGTCAATTCCACAAGAACAGCCTTAGCGAAAGGCTTCTTGAAGGGAAAGATATAACTCTGTGAGATGAATTAACAGAACACAGAGCAGTATCTCAGAAAGCTTCTTTCCAGTTTTGAACGGAAGATATTTCCTTTTTCACCATAGCCCTCTATGGGCTTCCAAATATCCCTTTGCCAATTCCACAAGAACAGCCTTAGCGAAAGGCTTCTTGAAGGGAAAGATGTAACTCTGTGAAATGAATTAACAGAACACAGAGCAGTTTCTCAGAAAGCTTCTTTCCAGTTTTGAACGGAAGATATTTCCTGTTTCACCATAGCCCTCTATGGGCTTCCAAATATCCCTTTGCCAATTCCACAAGAACAGCCTTAGCGAAAGGCTTCCTGAAGGGAAAGATGTAACTCTGTGAGATGAATTAACAGAACACAGAGCAGTTTCTCAGAAAGCTTCTTTCCAGTTTTGAACGGAAGATATTTCCTTTTTCACCATAGCCCTCTATGGGCTTCCAAATATCCCTTTGCCAATTCCACAAGAACAGCCTTAGCGAAAGGCTTCTTGAAGGGAAAGATGTAACTCTGTGAGATGAATTAACAGAACACAGAGCAGTTTCTCAGAAAGCTTCTTTCCAGTTTTGAACGGAAGATATTTCCTTTTTCACCATAGCCCTCTACGGGCTTCCAAATATCCCTTTGCCAATTCCACAAGAACAGCCTTAGCGAAAGGCTTCTTGAAGGGAAAGATGTAACTCTGTGAGATGAATTAACAGAACACAGAGCAGTTTCTCAGAAAGCTTCTTTCCAGTTTTGAACGGAAGATATTTCCTTTTTCACCATAGCCCTCTATGGGCTTCCAAATATCCCTTTGCCAATTCCACAAGAACAGCCTTAGCGAAAGGCTTCTTGAAGGGAAAGATGTAACTCTGTGAGATGAATTAACAGAACACAGAGCAGTTTCTCAGAAAGCTTCTTTCCAGTTTTGAACGGAAGATATTTCCTTTTTCACCGTAGCCCTTTATGGGCTTCCAAATATCCCTTTGCCAATTCCACAAGAACAGCCTTAGCGAAAGGCTTCTTGAAGGGAAAGATGTAACTCTGTGAGATGAATTAACAGAACACAGAGCAGTTTCTCAGAAAGCTTCTTTCCAGTTTTGAACGGAAGATATTTCCTTTTTCACCATAGCCCTCTATGGGCTTCCAAATATCCCTTTGCCAATTCCACAAGAACAGCCTTAGCGAAAGGCTTCTTGAAGGGAAAGATGTAACTCTGTGAGATGAATTAACAGAACACAGAGCAGTTTCTCAGAAAGCTTCTTTCCAGTTTTGAACGGAAGATATTTCCTGTTTCACCATAGCCCTCTATGGGCTTCCAAATATCCCTTTGCCAATTCCACAAGAACAGCCTTAGCTAAAGGCTTCCTGAAGGGAAAGATGTAACTCTGTGAGATGAATTAACAGAACACAGAGCAGTTTCTCAGAAAGCTTCTTTCCAGTTTTGAACGGAAGATATTTCCTTTTTCACCATAGCCCTCTATGGGCTTCCAAATATCCCTTTGCCAATTCCACAAGAACAGCCTTAGCGAAAGGCTTCTTGAAGGGAAAGATGTAACTCTGTGAGATGAATTAACAGAACACAGAGCAGTTTCTCAGAAAGCTTCTTTCCAGTTTTGAACGGAAGATATTTCCTTTTTCACCATAGCCCTCTATGGGCTTCCAAATATCCCTTTGCCAATTCCACAAGAACAGCCTTAGCGAAAGGCTTCTTGAAGGGAAAGATGTAACTCTGTGAGATGAATTAACAGAACACAGAGAAGTTTCTCAGAAAGCTTCTTTCCAGTTTTGAACGGAAGATATTTCCTTTTTCACCATAGCCCTCTATGGGCTCCAAATATCCCTTTGCCAATTCCACAAGAACAGCCTTAGCGAAAGGCTTCTTGAAGGGAAAGATGTAACTCTGTGAGATGAATTAACAGAACACAGAGCAGTTTCTCAGAAAGCTTCTTTCCAGTTTTGAACGGAAGATATTTCCTTTTTCACCATAGCCCTCTATGGGCTTCCAAATATCCCTTTGCCAATTCCACAAGAACAGCCTTAGCGAAAGGCTTCTTGAAGGGAAAGATGTAACTCTGTGAGATGAATTACCAGAACACAGAGCAGTTTCTCAGAAAGCTTCTTTCCAGTTTTGAAGGGAAGATATTTCCTTTTTCACCATAGCCCTCTATGGGCTTCCAAATATCCCTTTGCCAATTCCACAAGAACAGCCTTAGCGAAAAGCTTCTTGAAGGGAAAGATGTAACTCTGTGAGATGAATTAACAGAACACAGAGCAGTTTCTCAGAAAGCTTCTTTCCAGTTTTGAACGGAAGATATTTCCTTTTTCACCATAGCCCTCTATGGGCTTCCAAATATCCCTTTGCCAATTCCACAAGAACAGCCTTAGCGAAAGGCTTCCTGAAGGGAAAGATGTAACTCTGTGAGATGAATTAACAGAACACAGAGCAGTTTCTCAGAAAGCTTCTTTCCAGTTTTGAACGGAAGATATTTCCTTTTTCACCATAGCCCTCTATGGGCTTCCAAATATCCCTTTGCCAATTCCACAAGAACAGCCTTAGCGAAAGGCTTCTTGAAGGGAAAGATGTAACTCTGTGAGATGAATTAACAGAACACAGAGCAGTTTCTCAGAAAGCTTCTTTCCAGTTTTGAACGGAAGATATTTCCTTTTTCACCATAGCCCTCTATGGGCTTCCAAATATCCCTTTGCCAATTCCACAAGAACAGCCTTAGCGAAAGGCTTCTTGAAGGGAAAGATGTAACTCTGTGAGATGAATTAACAGAACACAGAGCAGTTTCTCAGAAAGCTTCTTTCCAGTTTTGAACGGAAGATATTTCCTTTTTCACCATAGCCCTCTATGGGCTTCCAAATATCCCTTTGCCAATTCCACAAGAACAGCCTTAGCGAAAGGCTTCTTGAAGGGAAAGATGTAACTCTGTGAGATGAATTAACAGAACACAGAGCAGTTTCTCAGAAAGCTTCTTTCCAGTTTTGAACGGAAGATATTTCCTTTTTCACCATAGCCCTCTATGGGCTTCCAAATATCCCTTTGCCAATTCCACAAGAACAGCCTTAGCGAAAGGCTTCTTGAAGGGAAAGATGTAACTCTGTGAGATGAATTAACAGAACACAGAGTAGTTTATCAGAAAGCTTCTTTCCAGTTTTGAACGGAAGATATTTCCTTTTTCACCATAGCCCTCTATGGGCTTCCAAATATCCCTTTGCCAATTCCACAAGAACAGCCTTAGCGAAAGGCTTCTTGAAGGGAAAGATGTAACTCTGTGAGATGAATTAACAGAACACAGAGCAGTTTCTCAGAAAGCTTCTTTCCAGTTTTGAACGGAAGATATTTCCTTTTTCACCATAGCCCTCTATGGGCTTCCAAATATCCCTTTGCCAATTCCACAAGAACAGCCTTAGCGAAAGGCTTCCTGAAGGGAAAGATGTAACTCTGTGAGATGAATTAACAGAACACAGAGCAGTTTCTCAGAAAGCTTCTTTCCAGTTTTGAACGGAAGATATTTCCTTTTTCACCATAGCCCTCTATGGGCTTCCAAATATCCCTTTGCCAATTCCACAAGAACAGCCTTAGCGAAAGGCTTCTTGAAGGGAAAGATGTAACTCTGTGAGATGAATTAACAGAACACAGAGCAGTTTCTCAGAAAGCTTCTTTCCAGTTTTGAACGGAAGATATTTCCTTTTTCACCATAGCCCTCTATGGGCTTCCAAATATCCCTTTGCCAATTCCACAAGAACAGCCTTAGCGAAAGGCTTCTTGAAGGGAAAGATGTAACTCTGTGAGATGAATTAACAGAACACAGAGCAGTTTCTCAGAAAGCTTCTTTCCAGTTTTGAACGGAAGATATTTCCTTTTTCACCATAGCCCTCTATGGGCTTCCAAATATCCCTTTGCCAATTCCACAAGAACAGCCTTAGCGAAAGGCTTCTTGAAGGGAAAGATGTAACTCTGTGAGATGAATTAACAGAACACAGAGCAGTTTCTCAGAAAGCTTCTTTCCAGTTTTGAACGGAAGATATTTCCTTTTTCACCGTAGCCCTCTATGGGCTTCCAAATATCCCTTTGCCAATTCCACAAGAACAGCCTTAGCGAAAGGCTTCTTGAAGGGAAAGATGTAACTCTGTGAGATGAATTAACAGAACACAGAGCAGTTTCTCAGAAAGCTTCTTTCCAGTTTTGAACGGAAGATATTTCCTTTTTCACCATAGCCCTCTATGGGCTTCCAAATATCCCTTTGCCAATTCCACAAGAACAGCCTTAGCGAAAGGCTTCTTGAAGGGAAAGATGTAACTCTGTGAGATGAATTAACAGAACACAGAGCAGTTTCTCAGAAAGCTTCTTTCCAGTTTTGAATGGAAGATATTTCCTTTTTCACAATAGCCCTCTATGGGCTTCCAAATATCCCTTTGCCAATTCCACAAGAACAGCCTTAGCGAAAGGCTTCCTGAAGGGAAAGATGTAACTCTGTGAGATGAATTAACAGAACACAGAGCAGTTTCTCAGAAAGCTTCTTTCCAGTTTTGAACGGAAGATATTTCCTTTTTCACCATAGCCCTCTATGGGCTTCCAAATATCCCTTTGCCAATTCCACAAGAACAGCCTTAGCGAAAGGCTTCTTGAAGGGAAAGATGTAACTCTGTGAGATGAATTAACAGATCACAGAGCAGTTTCTCAGAAAGCTTCTTTCCAGTTTTGAACGGAAGATATTTCCTTTTTCACCATAGACCTCTATGGGCTTCCAAATATCCCTTTGCCAATTCCACAAGAACAGCTTTAGCGAAAGGCTTCTTGAAGGGAAAGATGTAACTCTGTGAGATGAATTAACAGAACACAGAGCAGTTTCTCAGAAAGCTTCTTTCCAGGTTTGAACGGAAGATATTTCCTTTTTCACCATAGCCCTCTATGGGCTTCCAAATATCCCTTTGCCAATTCCACAAGAACAGCCTTAGCGAAAGGCTTCTTGAAGGGAAAGATGTAACTCTGTGAGATGAATTAACAGAACACAGAGCAGTTTCTCAGAAAGCTTCTTTCCAGTTTTGAACGGAAGATATTTCCTTTTTTAACCATAGCCCTCTATGGGCTTCCAAATATCCCTTTGCCAATTCCACAAGAACAGCCTTAGCGAAAGGCTTCCTGAAGGGAAAGATGTAACTCTGTGAGATGAATTAACAGAACACAGAGCAGTTTCTCAGAAAGCTTCTTTCCAGTTTTGAACGGAAGATATTTCCTTTTTCACCATAGCCCTCTATGGGCTTCCAAATATCCCTTTGCCAATTCCACAAGAACAGCCTTAGCGAAAGGCTTCTTGAAGGGAAAGATGTAACTCTGTGAGATGAATTAACAGAACACAGAGCAGTTTCTCAGAAAGCTTCTTTCCAGTTTTGAACGGAAGATATTTCCTTTTTCACCATAGCCCTCTATGGGCTTCCAAATATCCCTTTGCCAATTCCACAAGAACAGCCTTAGCGAAAGGCTTCTTGAAGGGAAAGATGTAACTCTCTGAGATGAATTAACAGAACACAGAGCAGTTTCTCAGAAAGCTTCTTTCCAGTTTTGAACGGAAGATATTTCCTTTTTCACCATAGCCCTCTATGGGCTTCCAAATATCCCTTTGCCAATTCCACAAGAACAGCCTTAGCGAAAGGCTTCTTGAAGGGAAAGATGTAACTCTGTGAGATGAATTAACAGAACACAGAGCAGTTTCTCAGAAAGCTTCTTTCCAGTTTTGAACGGAAGATATTTCCTTTTTCACCGTAGCCCTCTATGGGCTTCCAAATATCCCTTTGCCAATTCCACAAGAACAGCCTTAGCGAAAGGCTTCTTGAAGGGAAAGATGTAACTCTGTGAGATGAATTAACAGAACACAGAGCAGTTTCTCAGAAAGCTTCTTTCCAGTTTTGAACGGAAGATATTTCCTTTTTCACCATAGCCCTCTATGGGCTTCCAAATATCCCTTTGCCAATTCCACAAGAACAGCCTTAGCGAAAAGCTTCTTGAAGGGAAAGATGTAACTCTGTGAGATGAATTAACAGAACACAGAGCAGTTTCTCAGAAAGCTTCTTTCCAGTTTTGAACGGAAGATATTTCCTTTTTCACCATAGCCCTCTATGGGCTTCCAAATATCCCTTTGCCAATTCCACAAGAACAGCCTTAGCGAAAGGCTTCCTGAAGGGAAAGATGTAACTCTGTGAGATGAATTAACAGAACACAGAGCAGTTTCTCAGAAAGCTTCTTTCCAGTTTTGAACGGAAGATATTTCCTTTTTCACCGTAGCCCTCTATGGGCTTCCAAATATCCCTTTGCCAATTCCACAAGAACAGCCTTAGCGAAAGGCTTCTTGAAGGGAAAGATGTAACTCTGTGAGATGAATTAACAGAACACAGAGCAGTTTCTCAGAAAGCTTCTTTCCAGTTTTGAACGGAAGATATTTCCTTTTTCACCATAGCCCTCTATGGGCTTCCAAATATCCCTTTGCCAATTCCACAAGAACAGCCTTAGCGAAAGGCTTCCTGAAGGGAAAGATGTAACTCTGTGAGATGAATTAACAGAACACAGAGCAGTTTCTCAGAAAGCTTCTTTCCAGTTTTGAACGGAAGATATTTCCTTTTTCACCATAGCCCTCTATGGGCTTCCAAATATCCCTTTGCCAATTCCACAAGAACAGCCTTAGCGAAAGGCTTCTTGAAGGGAAAGATGTAACTCTGTGAGATGAATTAACAGAACACAGAGCAGTTTCTCAGAAAGCTTCTTTCCAGTTTTGAACGGAAGATATTTCCTTTTTCACCATAGCCCTCTATGGGCTTCCAAATATCCCTTTGCCAATTCCACAAGAACAGCCTTAGCGAAAGGCTTCTTGAAGGGAAAGATGTAACTCTGTGAGATGAATTAACAGAACACAGAGCAGTTTCTCAGAAAGCTTCTTTCCAGTTTTGAACGGAAGATATTTCCTTTTTCACCATAGCCCTCTATGGGCTCCAAATATCCCTTTGCCAATTCCACAAGAACAGCCTTAGCGAAAGGCGTCTTGAAGGGAAAGATGTAACTCTGTGAGATGAATTAACAGAACACAGAGCAGTTTCTCAGAAAGCTTCTTTCCAGTTTTGAACGGAAGATATTTCCTTTTTCACCATAGCCCTCTATGGGCTTCCAAATATCCCTTTGCCAATTCCACAAGAACAGCCTTAGCGAAAGGCTTCTTGAAGGGAAAGATGTAACTCTGTGAGATGAATTAACAGAACACAGAGCAGTTTCTCAGAAAGCTTCTTTCCAGTTTTGAACGGAAGATATTTCCTTTTTCACCATAGCCCTCTATGGGCTTCCAAATATCCCTTTGTCAATTCCACAAGAACAGCCTTAGCGAAAGGCTTCTTGAAGGGAAAGATATAACTCTGTGAGATGAATTAACAGAACACAGAGCAGTTTCTCAGAAAGCTTCTTTCCAGTTTTGAACGGAAGATATTTCCTTTTTCACCATAGCCCTCTATGGGCTTCCAAATATCCCTTTGCCAATTCCACAAGAACAGCCTTAGCGAAAGGCTTCTTGAAGGGAAAGATGTAACTCTGTGAAATGAATTAACAGAACACAGAGCAGTTTCTCAGAAAGCTTCTTTCCAGTTTTGAACGGAAGATATTTCCTGTTTCACCGTAGCCCTCTATGGGCTTCCAAATATCCCTTTGCCAATTCCACAAGAACAGCCTTAGCGAAAGGCTTCCTGAAGGGAAAGATGTAACTCTGTGAGATGAATTAACAGAACACAGAGCAGTTTCTCAGAAAGCTTCTTTCCAGTTTTGAACGGAAGATATTTCCTTTTTCACCATAATCCTCTATGGGCTTCCAAATATCGCTTTGCCAATTCCACAAGAACAGCCTTAGCGAAAGGCTTCTTGAAGGGAAAGATGTAACTCTGTGAGATGAATTAACAGAACACAGAGCAGTTTCTCAGAAAGCTTCTTTCCAGTTTTGAACGGAAGATATTTCCTTTTTCACCATAGCCCTCTACGGGCTTCCAAATATCCCTTTGCCAATTCCACAAGAACAGCCTTAGCGAAAGGCTTCTTGAAGGGAAAGATGTAACTCTGTGAGATGAATTAACAGAACACAGAGCAGTTTCTCAGAAAGCTTCTTTCCAGTTTTGAACGGAAGATATTTCCTTTTTCACCGTAGCCCTCTATGGGCTTCCAAATATCCCTTTGCCAATTCCACAAGAACAGCCTTAGCGAAAGGCTTCTTGAAGGGAAAGATGTAACTCTGTGAGATGAATTAACAGAACACAGAGCAGTTTCTCAGAAAGCTTCTTTCCAGTTTTGAACGGAAGATATTTCCTTTTTCACCATAGCCCTCTATGGGCTTCCAAATATCCCTTTGCCAATTCCACAAGAACAGCCTTAGCGAAAAGCTTCTTGAAGGGAAAGATGTAACTCTGTGAGATGAATTAACAGAACACAGAGCAGTTTCTCAGAAAGCTTCTTTCCAGTTTTGAACGGAAGATATTTCCTTTTTCACCATAGCCCTCTATGGGCTTCCAAATATCCCTTTGCCAATTCCACAAGAACAGCCTTAGCGAAAGGCTTCCTGAAGGGAAAGATGTAACTCTGTGAGATGAATTAACAGAACACAGAGCAGTTTCTCAGAAAGCTTCTTTCCAGTTTTGAACGGAAGATATTTCCTTTTTCACCGTAGCCCTCTATGGGCTTCCAAATATCCCTTTGCCAATTCCACAAGAACAGCCTTAGCGAAAGGCTTCTTGAAGGGAAAGATGTAACTCTGTGAGATGAATTAACAGAACACAGAGCAGTTTCTCAGAAAGCTTCTTTCCAGTTTTGAACGGAAGATATTTCCTTTTTCACCATAGCCCTCTATGGGCTTCCAAATATCCCTTTGCCAATTCCACAAGAACAGCCTTAGCGAAAGGCTTCCTGAAGGGAAAGATGTAACTCTGTGAGATGAATTAACAGAACACAGAGCAGTTTCTCAGAAAGCTTCTTTCCAGTTTTGAACGGAAGATATTTCCTTTTTCACCATAGCCCTCTATGGGCTTCCAAATATCCCTTTGCCAATTCCACAAGAACAGCCTTAGCGAAAGGCTTCTTGAAGGGAAAGATGTAACTCTGTGAGATGAATTAACAGAACACAGAGCAGTTTCTCAGAAAGCTTCTTTCCAGTTTTGAACGGAAGATATTTCCTTTTTCACCATAGCCCTCTATGGGCTTCCAAATATCCCTTTGCCAATTCCACAAGAACAGCCTTAGCGAAAGGCTTCTTGAAGGGAAAGATGTAACTCTGTGAGATGAATTAACAGAACACAGAGCAGTTTCTCAGAAAGCTTCTTTCCAGTTTTGAACGGAAGATATTTCCTTTTTCACCATAGCCCTCTATGGGCTCCAAATATCCCTTTGCCAATTCCACAAGAACAGCCTTAGCGAAAGGCGTCTTGAAGGGAAAGATGTAACTCTGTGAGATGAATTAACAGAACACAGAGCAGTTTCTCAGAAAGCTTCTTTCCAGTTTTGAACGGAAGATATTTCCTTTTTCACCATAGCCCTCTATGGGCTTCCAAATATCCCTTTGCCAATTCCACAAGAACAGCCTTAGCGAAAGGCTTCTTGAAGGGAAAGATGTAACTCTGTGAGATGAATTAACAGAACACAGAGCAGTTTCTCAGAAAGCTTCTTTCCAGTTTTGAACGGAAGATATTTCCTTTTTCACCATAGCCCTCTATGGGCTTCCAAATATCCCTTTGTCAATTCCACAAGAACAGCCTTAGCGAAAGGCTTCTTGAAGGGAAAGATATAACTCTGTGAGATGAATTAACAGAACACAGAGCAGTTTCTCAGAAAGCTTCTTTCCAGTTTTGAACGGAAGATATTTCCTTTTTCACCATAGCCCTCTATGGGCTTCCAAATATCCCTTTGCCAATTCCACAAGAACAGCCTTAGCGAAAGGCTTCTTGAAGGGAAAGATGTAACTCTGTGAAATGAATTAACAGAACACAGAGCAGTTTCTCAGAAAGCTTCTTTCCAGTTTTGAACGGAAGATATTTCCTGTTTCACCGTAGCCCTCTATGGGCTTCCAAATATCCCTTTGCCAATTCCACAAGAACAGCCTTAGCGAAAGGCTTCCTGAAGGGAAAGATGTAACTCTGTGAGATGAATTAACAGAACACAGAGCAGTTTCTCAGAAAGCTTCTTTCCAGTTTTGAACGGAAGATATTTCCTTTTTCACCATAATCCTCTATGGGCTTCCAAATATCGCTTTGCCAATTCCACAAGAACAGCCTTAGCGAAAGGCTTCTTGAAGGGAAAGATGTAACTCTGTGAGATGAATTAACAGAACACAGAGCAGTTTCTCAGAAAGCTTCTTTCCAGTTTTGAACGGAAGATATTTCCTTTTTCACCATAGCCCTCTACGGGCTTCCAAATATCCCTTTGCCAATTCCACAAGAACAGCCTTAGCGAAAGGCTTCTTGAAGGGAAAGATGTAACTCTGTGAGATGAATTAACAGAACACAGAGCAGTTTCTCAGAAAGCTTCTTTCCAGTTTTGAACGGAAGATATTTCCTTTTTCACCATAGCCCTCTATGGGCTTCCAAATATCCCTTTGCCAATTCCACAAGAACAGCCTTATCGAAAGGCTTCTTGAAGGGAAAGATGTAACTCTGTGAGATGAATTAACAGAACACAGAGCAGTTTCTCAGAAAGCTTCTTTCCAGTTTTGAACGGAAGATATTTCCTTTTTCACCATAGCCCTCTATGGGCTTCCAAATATCCCTTTGCCAATTCCACAAGAACAGCCTTAGCGAAAGGCTTCTTGAAGGGAAAGATGTAACTCTGTGAGATGAATTAACAGAACACAGAGCAGTTTCTCAGAAAGCTTCTTTCCAGTTTTGAACGGAAGATATTTCCTTTTTCACCATAGCCCTCTATGGGCTTCCAAATATCCCTTTGCCAATTGCACAAGAACAGCCTTAGCGAAAGGCTTCTTGAAGGGAAAGATGTAACTCTGTGAGATGAATTAACAGAACACAGAGCAGTTTCTCAGAAAGCTTCTTTCCAGTTTTGAACGGAAGATATTTCCTTTTTCACCATAGCCCTCTATGGGCTTCCAAATATCCCTTTGCCAATTCCACAAGAACAGCCTTAGCGAAAGGCTTCTTGAAGGGAAAGATGTAACTCTGTGAGATGAATTAACAGAACACAGAGCAGTTTCTCAGAAAGCTTCTTTCCAGTTTTGAACGGAAGATATTTCCTTTTTCACCATAGCCCTCTACGGGCTTCCAAATATCCCTTTGCCAATTCCACAAGAACAGCCTTAGCGAAAGGCTTCTTGAAGGGAAAGATGTAACTCTGTGAGATGAATTAACAGAACACAGAGCAGTTTCTCAGAAAGCTTCTTTCCAGTTTTGAACGGAAGATATTTCCTTTTTCACCATAGCCCTCTATGGGCTTCCAAATATCCCTTTGCCAATTCCACAAGAACAGCCTTAGCGAAAGGCTTCTTGAAGGGAAAGATGTAACTCTGTGAGATGAATTAACAGAACACAGAGCAGTTTCTCAGAAAGCTTCTTTCCAGTTTTGAACGGAAGATATTTCCTTTTTCACCGTAGCCCTCTATGGGCTTCCAAATATCCCTTTGCCAATTCCACAAGAACAGCCTTAGCGAAAGGCTTCTTGAAGGGAAAGATGTAACTCTGTGAGATGAATTAACAGAACACAGAGTAGTTTCTCAGAAAGCTTCTTTCCAGTTTTGAACGGAAGATATTTCCTTTTTCACCATAGCCCTCTATGGGCTTCCAAATATCCCTTTGCCAATTCCACAAGAACAGCCTTAGCGAAAGGCTTCTTGAAGGGAAAGATGTAACTCTGTGAGATGAATTAACAGAACACAGAGCAGTTTCTCAGAAAGCTTCTTTCCAGTTTTGAACGGAAGATATTTCCTTTTTCACCATAGCCCTCTATGGGCTTCCAAATATCCCTTTGCCAATTCCACAAGAACAGCCTTAGCGAAAGGCTTCCTGAAGGGAAAGATGTAACTCTGTGAGATGAATTAACAGAACACAGAGCAGTTTCTCAGAAAGCTTCTTTCCAGTTTTGAACGGAAGATATTTCCTTTTTCACCATAGCCCTCTATGGGCTTCCAAATATCCCTTTGCCAATTCCACAAGAACAGCCTTAGCGAAAGGCTTCTTGAAGGGAAAGATGTAACTCTGTGAGATGAATTAACAGAACACAGAGCAGTTTCTCAGAAAGCTTCTTTCCAGTTTTGAACGGAAGATATTTCCTTTTTCACCATAGCCCTCTATGGGCTTCCAAATATCCCTTTGCCAATTCCACAAGAACAGCCTTAGCGAAAGGCTTCTTGAAGGGAAAGATGTAACTCTGTGAGATGAATTAACAGAACACAGAGCAGTTTCTCAGAAAGCTTCTTTCCAGTTTTGAACGGAAGATATTTCCTTTTTCACCATAGCCCTCTATGGGCTTCCAAATATCCCTTTGCCAATTCCACAAGAACAGCCTTAGCGAAAGGCTTCTTGAAGGGAAAGATGTAACTCTGTGAGATGAATTAACAGAACACAGAGCAGTTTCTCAGAAAGCTTCTTTCCAGTTTTGAACGGAAGATATTTCCTTTTTCACCGTAGCCCTCTATGGGCTTCCAAATATCCCTTTGCCAATTCCACAAGAACAGCCTTAGCGAAAGGCTTCTTGAAGGGAAAGATGTAACTCTGTGAGATGAATTAACAGAACACAGAGCAGTTTCTCAGAAAGCTTCTTTCCAGTTTTGAACGGAAGATATTTCCTTTTTCACCATAGCCCTCTATGGGCTTCCAAATATCCCTTTGCCAATTCCACAAGAACAGCCTTAGCGAAAGGCTTCTTGAAGGGAAAGATGTAACTCTGTGAGATGAATTAACAGAACACAGAGCAGTTTCTCAGAAAGCTTCTTTCCAGTTTTGAATGGAAGATATTTCCTTTTTCACAATAGCCCTCTATGGGCTTCCAAATATCCCTTTGCCAATTCCACAAGAACAGCCTTAGCGAAAGGCTTCCTGAAGGGAAAGATGTAACTCTGTGAGATGAATTAACAGAACACAGAGCAGTTTCTCAGAAAGCTTCTTTCCAGTTTTGAACGGAAGATATTTCCTTTTTCACCATAGCCCTCTATGGGCTTCCAAATATCCCTTTGCCAATTCCACAAGAACAGCCTTAGCGAAAGGCTTCTTGAAGGGAAAGATGTAACTCTGTGAGATGAATTAACAGATCACAGAGCAGTTTCTCAGAAAGCTTCTTTCCAGTTTTGAACGGAAGATATTTCCTTTTTCACCATAGACCTCTATGGGCTTCCAAATATCCCTTTGCCAATTCCACAAGAACAGCTTTAGCGAAAGGCTTCTTGAAGGGAAAGATGTAACTCTGTGAGATGAATTAACAGAACACAGAGCAGTTTCTCAGAAAGCTTCTTTCCAGGTTTGAACGGAAGATATTTCCTTTTTCACCATAGCCCTCTATGGGCTTCCAAATATCCCTTTGCCAATTCCACAAGAACAGCCTTAGCGAAAGGCTTCTTGAAGGGAAAGATGTAACTCTGTGAGATGAATTAACAGAACACAGAGCAGTTTCTCAGAAAGCTTCTTTCCAGTTTTGAACGGAAGATATTTCCTTTTTTAACCATAGACCTCTATGGGCTTCCAAATATCCCTTTGCCAATTCCACAAGAACAGCCTTAGCGAAAGGCTTCCTGAAGGGAAAGATGAAACTCTGTGAGATGAATTAACAGAACACAGAGCAGTTTCTCAGAAAGCTTCTTTCCAGTTTTGAACGGAAGATATTTCCTTTTTCACCATAGCCCTCTATGGGCTTCCAAATATCCCTTTGCCAATTCCACAAGAACAGCCTTAGCGAAAGGCTTCTTGAAGGGAAAGATGTAACTCTGTGAGATGAATTAACAGAACACAGAGCAGTTTCTCAGAAAGCTTCTTTCCAGTTTTGAACGGAAGATATTTCCTTTTTCACCATAGCCCTCTATGGGCTTCCAAATATCCCTTTGCCAATTCCACAAGAACAGCCTTAGCGAAAGGCTTCTTGAAGGGAAAGATGTAACTCTCTGAGATGAATTAACAGAACACAGAGCAGTTTCTCAGAAAGCTTCTTTCCAGTTTTGAACGGAAGATATTTCCTTTTTCACCCTAGCCCTCTATGGGCTTCCAAATATCCCTTTGCCAATTCCACAAGAACAGCCTTAGCGAAAGGCTTCTTGAAGGGAAAGATGTAACTCTGTGAGATGAATTAACAGAACACAGAGCAGTTTCTCAGAAAGCTTCTTTCCAGTTTTGAACGGAAGATATTTCCTTTTTCACCGTAGCCCTCTATGGGCTTCCAAATATCCCTTTGCCAATTCCACAAGAACAGCCTTAGCGAAAGGCTTCTTGAAGGGAAAGATGTAACTCTGTGAGATGAATTAACAGAACACAGAGCAGTTTCTCAGAAAGCTTCTTTCCAGTTTTGAACGGAAGATATTTCCTTTTTCACCATAGCCCTCTATGGGCTTCCAAATATCCCTTTGCCAATTCCACAAGAACAGCCTTAGCGAAAAGCTTCTTGAAGGGAAAGATGTAACTCTGTGAGATGAATTAACAGAACACAGAGCAGTTTCTCAGAAAGCTTCTTTCCAGTTTTGAACGGAAGATATTTCCTTTTTCACCATAGCCCTCTATGGGCTTCCAAATATCCCTTTGCCAATTCCACAAGAACAGCCTTAGCGAAAGGCTTCCTGAAGGGAAAGATGTAACTCTGTGAGATGAATTAACAGAACACAGAGCAGTTTCTCAGAAAGCTTCTTTCCAGTTTTGAACGGAAGATATTTCCTTTTTCACCGTAGCCCTCTATGGGCTTCCAAATATCCCTTTGCCAATTCCACAAGAACAGCCTTAGCGAAAGGCTTCTTGAAGGGAAAGATGTAACTCTGTGAGATGAATTAACAGAACACAGAGCAGTTTCTCAGAAAGCTTCTTTCCAGTTTTGAACGGAAGATATTTCCTTTTTCACCATAGCCCTCTATGGGCTTCCAAATATCCCTTTGCCAATTCCACAAGAACAGCCTTAGCGAAAGGCTTCCTGAAGGGAAAGATGTAACTCTGTGAGATGAATTAACAGAACACAGAGCAGTTTCTCAGAAAGCTTCTTTCCAGTTTTGAACGGAAGATATTTCCTTTTTCACCATAGCCCTCTATGGGCTTCCAAATATCCCTTTGCCAATTCCACAAGAACAGCCTTAGCGAAAGGCTTCTTGAAGGGAAAGATGTAACTCTGTGAGATGAATTAACAGAACACAGAGCAGTTTCTCAGAAAGCTTCTTTCCAGTTTTGAACGGAAGATATTTCCTTTTTCACCATAGCCCTCTATGGGCTTCCAAATATCCCTTTGCCAATTCCACAAGAACAGCCTTAGCGAAAGGCTTCTTGAAGGGAAAGATGTAACTCTGTGAGATGAATTAACAGAACACAGAGCAGTTTCTCAGAAAGCTTCTTTCCAGTTTTGAACGGAAGATATTTCCTTTTTCACCATAGCCCTCTATGGGCTCCAAATATCCCTTTGCCAATTCCACAAGAACACCCTTAGCGAAAGGCTTCTTGAAGGGAAAGATGTAACTCTGTGAGATGAATTAACAGAACACAGAGCAGTTTCTCAGAAAGCTTCTTTCCAGTTTTGAACGGAAGATATTTCCTTTTTCACCATAGCCCTCTATGGGCTCCAAATATCCCTTTGCCAATTCCACAAGAACAGCCTTAGCGAAAGGCTTCTTGAAGGGAAAGATGTAACTCTGTGAGATGAATTAACAGAACACAGAGCAGTTTCTCAGAAAGCTTCTTTCCAGTTTTGAACGGAAGATATTTCCTTTTTCACCATAGCCCTCTATGGGCTTCCAAATATCCCTTTGCCAATTCCACAAGAACACCCTTAGCGAAAGGCTTCTTGAAGGGAAAGATGTAACTCTGTGAGATGAATTAACAGAACACAGAGCAGTTTCACAGAAAGCTTCTTTCCAGTTTTGAACGGAAGATATTTCCTTTTTCACCATAGCCCTCTATGGGCTTCCAAATATCCCTTTGCCAATTCCACAAGAACAGCCTTAGCGAAAGGCTTCTTGAAGGGAAAGATGTAACTCTGTGAGATGAATTAACAGAACACAGAGCAGTTTCTCAGAAAGCTTCTTTCCAGTTTTGAACGGAAGATATTTCCTTTTTCACCATAGCCCTCTATGGGCTTCCAAATATCCCTTTGCCAATTCCACAAGAACAGCCTTAGCGAAAGGCTTCCTGAAGGGAAAGATGTAACTCTGTGAGATGAATTAACAGAACACAGAGCAGTTTCTCAGAAAGCTTCTTTCCAGTTTTGAACGGAAGATATTTCCTTTTTCACCGTAGCCCTCTATGGGCTTCCAAATATCCCTTTGCCAATTCCACAAGAACAGCCTTAGCGAAAGGCTTCTTGAAGGGAAAGATGTAACTCTGTGAGATGAATTAACAGAACACAGAGCAGTTTCTCAGAAAGCTTCTTTCCAGTTTTGAACGGAAGATATTTCCTTTTTCACCATAGCCCTCTATGGGCTTCCAAATATCCCTTTGCCAATTCCACAAGAACAGCCTTAGCGAAAGGCTTCTTGAAGGGAAAGATGTAACTCTGTGAGATGAATTAACAGAACACAGAGCAGTTTCTCAGAAAGCTTCTTTCCAGTTTTGAATGGAAGATATTTCCTTTTTCACAATAGCCCTCTATGGGCTTCCAAATATCCCTTTGCCAATTCCACAAGAACAGCCTTAGCGAAAGGCTTCCTGAAGGGAAAGATGTAACTCTGTGAGATGAATTAACAGAACACAGAGCAGTTTCTCAGAAAGCTTCTTTCCAGTTTTGAACGGAAGATATTTCCTTTTTCACCATAGCCCTCTATGGGCTTCCAAATATCCCTTTGCCAATTCCACAAGAACAGCCTTAGCGAAAGGCTTCTTGAAGGGAAAGATGTAACTCTGTGAGATGAATTAACAGATCACAGAGCAGTTTCTCAGAAAGCTTCTTTCCAGTTTTGAACGGAAGATATTTCCTTTTTCACCATAGACCTCTATGGGCTTCCAAATATCCCTTTGCCAATTCCACAAGAACAGCTTTAGCGAAAGGCTTCTTGAAGGGAAAGATGTAACTCTGTGAGATGAATTAACAGAACACAGAGCAGTTTCTCAGAAAGCTTCTTTCCAGTTTTGAACGGAAGATATATCCTTTTTCACCATAGCCCTCTATGGGCTTCCAAATATCCCTTTGCCAATTCCACAAGAACAGCCTTAGCGAAAGGCTTCTTGAAGGGAAAGATGTAACTCTGTGAGATGAATTAACAGAACACAGAGCAGTTTCTCAGAAAGCTTCTTTCCAGTTTTGAACGGAAGATATTTCCTTTTTCACCGTAGCCCTCTATGGGCTTCCAAATATCCCTTTGCCAATTCCACAAGAACAGCCTTAGCGAAAGGCTTCTTGAAGGGAAAGATGTAACTCTGTGAGATGAATTAACAGAACACAGAGCAGTTTCTCAGAAAGCTTCTTTCCAGTTTTGAACGGAAGATATTTCCTTTTTCACCATAGCCCTCTATGGGCTTCCAAATATCCCTTTGCCAATTCCACAAGAACAGCCTTAGCGAAAAGCTTCTTGAAGGGAAAGATGTAACTCTGTGAGATGAATTAACAGAACACAGAGCAGTTTCTCAGAAAGCTTCTTTCCAGTTTTGAACGGAAGATATTTCCTTTTTCACCATAGCCCTCTATGGGCTTCCAAATATCCCTTTGCCAATTCCACAAGAACAGCCTTAGCGAAAGGCTTCCTGAAGGGAAAGATGTAACTCTGTGAGATGAATTAACAGAACACAGAGCAGTTTCTCAGAAAGCTTCTTTCCAGTTTTGAACGGAAGATATTTCCTTTTTCACCGTAGCCCTCTATGGGCTTCCAAATATCCCTTTGCCAATTCCACAAGAACAGCCTTAGCGAAAGGCTTCTTGAAGGGAAAGATGTAACTCTGTGAGATGAATTAACAGAACACAGAGCAGTTTCTCAGAAAGCTTCTTTCCAGTTTTGAACGGAAGATATTTCCTTTTTCACCATAGCCCTCTATGGGCTTCCAAATATCCCTTTGCCAATTCCACAAGAACAGCCTTAGCGAAAGGCTTCCTGAAGGGAAAGATGTAACTCTGTGAGATGAATTAACAGAACACAGAGCAGTTTCTCAGAAAGCTTCTTTCCAGTTTTGAACGGAAGATATTTCCTTTTTCACCATAGCCCTCTATGGGCTTCCAAATATCCCTTTGCCAATTCCACAAGAACAGCCTTAGCGAAAGGCTTCTTGAAGGGAAAGATGTAACTCTGTGAGATGAATTAACAGAACACAGAGCAGTTTCTCAGAAAGCTTCTTTCCAGTTTTGAACGGAAGATATTTCCTTTTTCACCATAGCCCTCTATGGGCTTCCAAATATCCCTTTGCCAATTCCACAAGAACAGCCTTAGCGAAAGGCTTCTTGAAGGGAAAGATGTAACTCTGTGAGATGAATTAACAGAACACAGAGCAGTTTCTCAGAAAGCTTCTTTCCAGTTTTGAACGGAAGATATTTCCTTTTTCACCATAGCCCTCTATGGGCTCCAAATATCCCTTTGCCAATTCCACAAGAACAGCCTTAGCGAAAGGCTTCTTGAAGGGAAAGATGTAACTCTGTGAGATGAATTAACAGAACACAGAGCAGTTTCTCAGAAAGCTTCTTTCCAGTTTTGAACGGAAGATATTTCCTTTTTCACCATAGCCCTCTATGGGCTTCCAAATATCCCTTTGCCAATTCCACAAGAACAGCCTTAGCGAAAGGCTTCTTGAAGGGAAAGATGTAACTCTGTGAGATGAATTAACAGAACACAGAGCAGTTTCTCAGAAAGCTTCTTTCCAGTTTTGAACGGAAGATATTTCCTTTTTCACCATAGCCCTCTATGGGCTTCCAAATATCCCTTTGTCAATTCCACAAGAACAGCCTTAGCGAAAGGCTTCTTGAAGGGAAAGATATAACTCTGTGAGATGAATTAACAGAACACAGAGCAGTTTCTCAGAAAGCTTCTTTCCAGTTTTGAACGGAAGATATTTCCTTTTTCACCATAGCCCTCTATGGGCTTCCAAATATCCCTTTGCCAATTCCACAAGAACAGCCTTAGCGAAAGGCTTCTTGAAGGGAAAGATGTAACTCTGTGAAATGAATTAACAGAACACAGAGCAGTTTCTCAGAAAGCTTCTTTCCAGTTTTGAACGGAAGATATTTCCTGTTTCACCGTAGCCCTCTATGGGCTTCCAAATATCCCTTTGCCAATTCCACAAGAACAGCCTTAGCGAAAGGCTTCCTGAAGGGAAAGATGTAACTCTGTGAGATGAATTAACAGAACACAGAGCAGTTTCTCAGAAAGCTTCTTTCCAGTTTTGAACGGAAGATATTTCCTTTTTCACCATAGCCCTCTATGGGCTTCCAAATATCGCTTTGCCAATTCCACAAGAACAGCCTTAGCGAAAGGCTTCTTGAAGGGAAAGATGTAACTCTGTGAGATGAATTAACAGAACACAGAGCAGTTTCTCAGAAAGCTTCTTTCCAGTTTTGAACGGAAGATATTTCCTTTTTCACCATAGCCCTCTACGGGCTTCCAAATATCCCTTTGCCAATTCCACAAGAACAGCCTTAGCGAAAGGCTTCTTGAAGGGAAAGATGTAACTCTGTGAGATGAATTAACAGAACACAGAGCAGTTTCTCAGAAAGCTTCTTTCCAGTTTTGAACGGAAGATATTTCCTTTTTCACCATAGCCCTCTATGGGCTTCCAAATATCCCTTTGCCAATTCCACAAGAACAGCCTTAGCGAAAGGCTTCTTGAAGGGAAAGATGTAACTCTGTGAGATGAATTAACAGAACACAGAGCAGTTTCTCAGAAAGCTTCTTTCCAGTTTTGAACGGAAGATATTTCCTTTTTCACCATAGCCCTCTATGGGCTTCCAAATATCCCTTTGCCAATTCCACAAGAACAGCCTTAGCGAAAGGCTTCTTGAAGGGAAAGATGTAACTCTGTGAGATGAATTAACAGAACACAGAGCAGTTTCTCAGAAAGCTTCTTTCCAGTTTTGAACGGAAGATATTTCCTTTTTCACCATAGCCCTCTATGGGCTTCCAAATATCCCTTTGCCAATTGCACAAGAACAGCCTTAGCGAAAGGCTTCTTGAAGGGAAAGATGTAACTCTGTGAGATGAATTAACAGAACACAGAGCAGTTTCTCAGAAAGCTTCTTTCCAGTTTTGAACGGAAGATATTTCCTTTTTCACCATAGCCCTCTATGGGCTTCCAAATATCCCTTTGCCAATTCCACAAGAACAGCCTTAGCGAAAGGCTTCTTGAAGGGAAAGATGTAACTCTGTGAGATGAATTAACAGAACACAGAGCAGTTTCTCAGAAAGCTTCTTTCCAGTTTTGAACGGAAGATATTTCCTTTTTCACCATAGCCCTCTATGGGCTTCCAAATATCCCTTTGCCAATTCCACAAGAACAGCCTTAGCGAAAGGCTTCTTGAAGGGAAAGATGTAACTCTGTGAGATGAATTAACAGAACACAGAGCAGTTTCTCAGAAAGCTTCTTTCCAGTTTTGAACGGAAGATATTTCCTTTTTCACCATAGCCCTCTATGGGCTTCCAAATATCCCTTTGCCAATTCCACAAGAACAGCCTTAGCGAAAGGCTTCTTGAAGGGAAAGATGTAACTCTGTGAGATGAATTAACAGAACACAGAGCAGTTTCTCAGAAAGCTTCTTTCCAGTTTTGAACGGAAGATATTTCCTTTTTCACCGTAGCCCTCTATGGGCTTCCAAATATCCCTTTGCCAATTCCACAAGAACAGCCTTAGCGAAAGGCTTCTTGAAGGGAAAGATGTAACTCTGTGAGATGAATTAACAGAACACAGAGTAGTTTCTCAGAAAGCTTCTTTCCAGTTTTGAACGGAAGATATTTCCTTTTTCACCATAGCCCTCTATGGGCTTCCAAATATCCCTTTGCCAATTCCACAAGAACAGCCTTAGCGAAAGGCTTCTTGAAGGGAAAGATGTAACTCTGTGAGATGAATTAACAGAACACAGAGCAGTTTCTCAGAAAGCTTCTTTCCAGTTTTGAACGGAAGATATTTCCTTTTTCACCATAGCCCTCTATGGGCTTCCAAATATCCCTTTGCCAATTCCACAAGAACAGCCTTAGCGAAAGGCTTCCTGAAGGGAAAGATGTAACTCTGTGAGATGAATTAACAGAACACAGAGCAGTTTCTCAGAAAGCTTCTTTCCAGTTTTGAACGGAAGATATTTCCTTTTTCACCATAGCCCTCTATGGGCTTCCAAATATCCCTTTGCCAATTCCACAAGAACAGCCTTAGCGAAAGGCTTCTTGAAGGGAAAGATGTAACTCTGTGAGATGAATTAACAGAACACAGAGCAGTTTCTCAGAAAGCTTCTTTCCAGTTTTGAACGGAAGATATTTCCTTTTTCACCATAGCCCTCTATGGGCTTCCAAATATCCCTTTGCCAATTCCACAAGAACAGCCTTAGCGAAAGGCTTCTTGAAGGGAAAGATGTAACTCTGTGAGATGAATTAACAGAACACAGAGCAGTTTCTCAGAAAGCTTCTTTCCAGTTTTGAACGGAAGATATTTCCTTTTTCACCATAGCCCTCTATGGGCTTCCAAATATCCCTTTGCCAATTCCACAAGAACAGCCTTAGCGAAAGGCTTCTTGAAGGGAAAGATGTAACTCTGTGAGATGAATTAACAGAACACAGAGCAGTTTCTCAGAAAGCTTCTTTCCAGTTTTGAACGGAAGATATTTCCTTTTTCACCGTAGCCCTCTATGGGCTTCCAAATATCCCTTTGCCAATTCCACAAGAACAGCCTTAGCGAAAGGCTTCTTGAAGGGAAAGATGTAACTCTGTGAGATGAATTAACAGAACACAGAGCAGTTTCTCAGAAAGCTTCTTTCCAGTTTTGAACGGAAGATATTTCCTTTTTCACCATAGCCCTCTATGGGCTTCCAAATATCCCTTTGCCAATTCCACAAGAACAGCCTTAGCGAAAGGCTTCTTGAAGGGAAAGATGTAACTCTGTGAGATGAATTAACAGAACACAGAGCAGTTTCTCAGAAAGCTTCTTTCCAGTTTTGAATGGAAGATATTTCCTTTTTCACAATAGCCCTCTATGGGCTTCCAAATATCCCTTTGCCAATTCCACAAGAACAGCCTTAGCGAAAGGCTTCCTGAAGGGAAAGATGTAACTCTGTGAGATGAATTAACAGAACACAGAGCAGTTTCTCAGAAAGCTTCTTTCCAGTTTTGAACGGAAGATATTTCCTTTTTCACCATAGCCCTCTATGGGCTTCCAAATATCCCTTTGCCAATTCCACAAGAACAGCCTTAGCGAAAGGCTTCTTGAAGGGAAAGATGTAACTCTGTGAGATGAATTAACAGATCACAGAGCAGTTTCTCAGAAAGCTTCTTTCCAGTTTTGAACGGAAGATATTTCCTTTTTCACCATAGACCTCTATGGGCTTCCAAATATCCCTTTGCCAATTCCACAAGAACAGCTTTAGCGAAAGGCTTCTTGAAGGGAAAGATGTAACTCTGTGAGATGAATTAACAGAACACAGAGCAGTTTCTCAGAAAGCTTCTTTCCAGGTTTGAACGGAAGGTATTTCCTTTTTCACCATAGCCCTCTATGGGCTTCCAAATATCCCTTTGCCAATTCCACAAGAACAGCCTTAGCGAAAGGCTTCTTGAAGGGAAAGATGTAACTCTGTGAGATGAATTAACAGAACACAGAGCAGTTTCTCAGAAAGCTTCTTTCCAGTTTTGAACGGAAGATATTTCCTTTTTTAACCATAGCCCTCTATGGGCTTCCAAATATCCCTTTGCCAATTCCACAAGAACAGCCTTAGCGAAAGGCTTCCTGAAGGGAAAGATGTAACTCTGTGAGATGAATTAACAGAACACAGAGCAGTTTCTCAGAAAGCTTCTTTCCAGTTTTGAACGGAAGATATTTCCTTTTTCACCATAGCCCTCCTTGGGCTTCCAAATATCCCTTTGCCAATTCCACAAGAACAGCCTTAGCGAAAGGCTTCTTGAAGGGAAAGATGTAACTCTGTGAGATGAATTAACAGAACACAGAGCAGTTTCTCAGAAAGCTTCTTTCCAGTTTTGAACGGAAGATATTTCCTTTTTCACCATAGCCCTCTATGGGCTTCCAAATATCCCTTTGCCAATTCCACAAGAACAGCCTTAGCGAAAGGCTTCTTGAAGGGAAAGATGTAACTCTCTGAGATGAATTAACAGAACACAGAGCAGTTTCTCAGAAAGCTTCTTTCCAGTTTTGAACGGAAGATATTTCCTTTTTCACCATAGCCCTCTATGGGCTTCCAAATATCCCTTTGCCAATTCCACAAGAACAGCCTTAGCGAAAGGCTTCTTGAAGGGAAAGATGTAACTCTGTGAGATGAATTAACAGAACACAGAGCAGTTTCTCAGAAAGCTTCTTTCCAGTTTTGAACGGAAGATATTTCCTTTTTCACCGTAGCCCTCTATGGGCTTCCAAATATCCCTTTGCCAATTCCACAAGAACAGCCTTAGCGAAAGGCTTCTTGAAGGGAAAGATGTAACTCTGTGAGATGAATTAACAGAACACAGAGCAGTTTCTCAGAAAGCTTCTTTCCAGTTTTGAACGGAAGATATTTCCTTTTTCACCATAGCCCTCTATGGGCTTCCAAATATCCCTTTGCCAATTCCACAAGAACAGCCTTAGCGAAAGGCTTCTTGAAGGGAAAGATGTAACTCTGTGAGATGAATTAACAGAACACAGAGCAGTTTCTCAGAAAGCTTCTTTCCAGTTTTGAATGGAAGATATTTCCTTTTTCACCATAGCCCTCTATGGGCTTCCAAATATCCCTTTGCCAATTCCACAAGAACAGCCTTAGCGAAAGGCTTCCTGAAGGGAAAGATGTAACTCTGTGAAATGAATTAACAGAACACAGAGCAGTTTCTCAGAAAGCTTCTTTCCAGTTTTGAACGGAAGATATTTCCTTTTTCACCATAGCCCTCTATGGGCTTCCAAATATCCCTTTGCCAATTCCACAAGAACAGCCTTAGCGAAAGGCTTCTTGAAGGGAAAGATGTAACTCTGTGAGATGAATTAACAGAACACAGAGCAGTTTCTCAGAAAGCTTCTTTCCAGTTTTGAACGGAAGATATTTCCTTTTTCACCATAGCCCTCTATGGGCTTCCAAATATCCCTTTGCCAATTCCACAAGAACAGCCTTAGCGAAAGGCTTCTTGAAGGGAAAGATGTAACTCTGTGAGATGAATTAGCAGAACACAGAGCAGTTTCTCAGAAAGCTTCTTTCCAGTTTTGAACGGAAGATATTTCCTTTTTCACCATAGCCCTCTATGGGCTTCCAAATATCCCTTTGTCAATTCCACAAGAACAGCCTTAGCGAAAGGCTTCTTGAAGGGAAAGATATAACTCTGTGAGATGAATTAACAGAACACAGAGCAGTTTCTCAGAAAGCTTCTTTCCAGTTTTGAACGGAAGATATTTCCTTTTTCACCATAGCCCTCTATGGGCTTCCAAATATCCCTTTGCCAATTCCACAAGAACAGCCTTAGCGAAAGGCTTCTTGAAGGGAAAGATGTAACTCTGTGAAATGAATTAACAGAACACAGAGCAGTTTCTCAGAAAGCTTCTTTCCAGTTTTGAACGGAAGATATTTCCTGTTTCACCATAGCCCTCTATGGGCTTCCAAATATCCCTTTGCCAATTCCACAAGAACAGCCTTAGCGAAAGGCTTCCTGAAGGGAAAGATGTAACTCTGTGAGATGAATTAACAGAACACAGAGCAGTTTCTCAGAAAGCTTCTTTCCAGTTTTGAACGGAAGATATTTCCTTTTTCACCATAGCCCTCTATGGGCTTCCAAATATCCCTTTGCCAATTCCACAAGAACAGCCTTAGCGAAAGGCTTCTTGAAGGGAAAGATGTAACTCTGTGAGATGAATTAACAGAACACAGAGCAGTTTCTCAGAAAGCTTCTTTCCAGTTTTGAACGGAAGATATTTCCTTTTTCACCATAGCCCTCTACGGGCTTCCAAATATCCCTTTGCCAATTCCACAAGAACAGCCTTAGCGAAAGGCTTCTTGAAGGGAAAGATGTAACTCTGTGAGATGAATTAACAGAACACAGAGCAGTTTCTCAGAAAGCTTCTTTCCAGTTTTGAACGGAAGATATTTCCTTTTTCACCGTAGCCCTCTATGGGCTTCCAAATATCCCTTTGCCAATTCCACAAGAACAGCCTTAGCGAAAGGCTTCTTGAAGGGAAAGATGTAACTCTGTGAGATGAATTAACAGAACACAGAGCAGTTTCTCAGAAAGCTTCTTTCCAGTTTTGAACGGAAGATATTTCCTTTTTCACCATAGCCCTCTATGGGCTTCCAAATATCACTTTGCCAATTCCACAAGAACAGCCTTAGCGAAAGGCTTCTTGAAGGGAAAGATGTAACTCTGTGAGATGAATTAAGAGAACACAGAGCAGTTTCTCAGAAAGCTTCTTTCCAGTTTTGAACGGAAGATATTTCCTGTTTCACCATAGCCCTCTATGGGCTTCCAAATATCCCTTTGCCAATTCGACAAGAACAGCCTTAGCGAAAGGCTTCCTGAAGGGAAAGATGTAACTCTGTGAGATGAATTAACAGAACACAGAGCAGTTTCTCAGAAAGCTTCTTTCCAGTTTTGAACGGAAGATATTTCCTTTTTCACCATAGCCCTCTATGGGCTTCCAAATATCCCTTTGCCAATTCCACAAGAACAGCCTTAGCGAAAGGCTTCTTGAAGGGAAAGATGTAACTCTGTGAGATGAATTAACAGAACACAGAGAAGTTTCTCAGAAAGCTTCTTTCCAGTTTTGAACGGAAGATATTTCCTTTTTCACCATAGCCCTCTATGGGCTTCCAAATATCCCTTTGCCAATTCCACAAGAACAGCCTTAGCGAAAGGCTTCTTGAAGGGAAAGATGTAACTCTGTGAGATGAATTAACAGAACACAGAGAAGTTTCTCAGAAAGCTTCTTTCCAGTTTTGAACGGAAGATATTTCCTTTTTCACCATAGCCCTCCATGGGCTCCAAATATCCCTTTGCCAATTCCACAAGAACAGCCTTAGCGAAAGGCTTCTTGAAGGGAAAGATGTAACTCTGTGAGATGAATTAAGAGAACACAGAGCAGTTTCTCAGAAAGCTTCTTTCCAGTTTTGAACGGAAGATATTTCCTTTTTCACCATAGCCCTCTATGGGCTTCCAAATATCCCTTTGCCAATTCCACAAGAACAGCCTTAGCGAAAGGCTTCTTGAAGGGAAAGATGTAACTCTGTGAGATGAATTACCAGAACACAGAGCAGTTTCTCAGAAAGCTTGTTTCCAGTTTTGAACGGAAGATATTTCCTTTTTCACCATAGCCCTCTATGGGCTTCCAAATATCCCTTTGCCAATTCCACAAGAACAGCCTTAGCGAAAGGCTTCTTGAATGGAAAGATGTAACTCTGTGAGATGAATTAACAGAACACAGAGCAGTTTCTCAGAAAGCTTCTTTCCAGTTTTGAACGGAAGATATTTCCTTTTTCACCATAGCCCTCTATGGGCTTCCAAATATCCCTTTGCCAATTCCACAAGAACAGCCTTAGCGAAAGGCTTCCTGAAGGGAAAGATGTAACTCTGTGAGATGAATTAACAGAACACAGAGCAGTTTCTCAGAAAGCTTCTTTCCAGTTTTGAACGGAAGATATTTCCTTTTTCACCGTAGCCCTCTATGGGCTTCCAAATATCCCTTTGCCAATTCCACAAGAACAGCCTTAGCGAAAGGCTTCTTGAAGGGAAAGATGTAACTCTGTGAGATGAATTAACAGAACACAGAGCAGTTTCTCAGAAAGCTTCTTTCCAGTTTTGAACGGAAGATATTTCCTTTTTCACCATAGCCCTCTATGGGCTTCCAAATATCCCTTTGCCAATTCCACAAGACCAGCCTTAGCGAAAGGCTTCCTGAAGGGAAAGATGTAACTCTGTGAGATGAATTAACAGAACACAGAGCAGTTTCTCAGAAAGCTTCTTTCCAGTTTTGAACGGAAGATATTTCCTTTTTCACCATAGCCCTCTATGGGCTTCCAAATATCCCTTTGCCAATTCCACAAGAACAGCCTTAGCGAAAGGCTTCTTGAAGGGAAAGATGTAACTCTGTGAGATGAATTAACAGAACACAGAGCAGTTTCTCAGAAAGCTTCTTTCCAGTTTTGAACGGAAGATATTTCCTTTTTCACCATAGCCCTCTATGGGCTTCCAAATATCCCTTTGCCAATTCCACAAGAACAGCCTTAGCGAAAGGCTTCTTGAAGGGAAAGATGTAACTCTGTGAGATGAATTAACAGAACACAGAGCAGTTTCTCAGAAAGCTTCTTTCCAGTTTTGAACGGAAGATATTTCCTTTTTCACCATAGCCCTCTATGGGCTCCAAATATCCCTTTGCCAATTCCACAAGAACAGCCGTAGCGAAAGGCTTCTTGAAGGGAAAGATGTAACTCTGTGAGATGAATTAACAGAACACAGAGCAGTTTCTCAGAAAGCTTCTTTCCAGTTTTGAACGGAAGATATTTCCTTTTTCACCATAGCCCTCTATGGGCTTCCAAATATCCCTTTGCCAATTCCACAAGAACAGCCTTAGCGAAAGGCTTCTTGAAGGGAAAGATGTAACTCTGTGAAATGAATTAACAGAACACAGAGCAGTTTCTCAGAAAGCTTCTTTCCAGTTTTGAACGGAAGATATTTCCTGTTTCACCATAGCCCTCTATGGGCTTCCAAATATCCCTTTGCCAATTCCACAAGAACAGCCTTAGCGAAAGGCTTCCTGAAGGGAAAGATGTAACTCTGTGAGATGAATTAACAGAACACAGAGCAGTTTCTCAGAAAGCTTCTTTCCAGTTTTGAACGGAAGATATTTCCTTTTTCACCATAGCCCTCTATGGGCTTCCAAATATCCCTTTGCCAATTCCACAAGAACAGCCTTAGCGAAAGGCTTCTTGAAGGGAAAGATGTAACTCTGTGAGATGAATTAACAGAACACAGAGCAGTTTCTCAGAAAGCTTCTTTCCAGTTTTGAACGGAAGATATTTCCTTTTTCACCATAGCCCTCTATGGGCTTCCAAATATCCCTTTGCCAATTCCACAAGAACAGCCTTAGCGAAAGGCTTCTTGAAGGGAAAGATGTAACTCTGTGAGATGAATTAACAGAACACAGAGCAGTTTCTCAGAAAGCTTCTTTCCAGTTTTGAACGGAAGATATTTCCTTTTTCACCATAGCCCTCTATGGGCTTCCAAATATCCCTTTGCCAATTCCACAAGAACAGCCTTAGCGAAAGGCTTCTTGAAGGGAAAGATGTAACTCTGTGAGATGAATTAACAGAACACAGAGCAGTTTCTCAGAAAGCTTCTTTCCAGTTTTGAACGGAAGATATTTCCTTTTTCACCGTAGCCCTCTATGGGCTTCCAAATATCCCTTTGCCAATTCCACAAGAACAGCCTTAGCGAAAGGCTTCTTGAAGGGAAAGATGTAGCTCTGTGAGATGAATTAACAGAACACAGAGCAGTTTCTCAGAAAGCTTCTTTCCAGTTTTGAACGGAAGATATTTCCTTTTTCACCATAGCCCTCTATGGGCTTCCAAATATCCCTTTTCCAATTCCACAAGAACAGCCTTAGCGAAAGGCTTCTTGAAGGGAAAGATGTAACTCTGTGAGATGAATTAACAGAACACAGAGCAGTTTCTCAGAAAGCTTCTTTCCAGTTTTGAACGGAAGATATTTCCTTTTTCACCATAGCCCTCTATGGGCTTCCAAATATCCCTTTGCCAATTCCACAAGAACAGCCTTAGCGAAAGGCTTCCTGAAGGGAAAGATGTAACTCTGTGAGATGAATTAACAGAACACAGAGCAGTTTCTCAGAAAGCTTCTTTCCAGTTTTGAACGGAAGATATTTCCTTTTTCACCATAGCCCTCTATGGGCTTCCAAATATCCCTTTGCCAATTCCACAAGAACAGCCTTAGCGAAAGGCTTCTTGAAGGGAAAGATGTAACTCTGTGAGATGAATTAACAGAACACAGAGCAGTTTCTCAGAAAGCTTCTTTCCAGTTTTGAACAGAAGATATTTCCTTTTTCACCATAGCCCTCTATGGGCTTCCAAATATCCCTTTGCCAATTCCACAAGAACAGCCTTAGCGAAAGGCTTCTTGAAGGGAAAGATGTAACTCTGTGAGATGAATTAACAGAACACAGAGCAGTTTCTCAGAAAGCTTCTTTCCAGTTTTGAACGGAAGATATTTCCTTTTTCACCATAGCCCTCTATGGGCTTCCAAATATCCCTTTGCCAATTCCACAAGAACAGCCTTAGCGAAAGGCTTCTTGAAGGGAAAGATGTAACTCTGTGAGATGAATTAACAGAACACAGAGCAGTTTCTCAGAAAGCTTCTTTCCAGTTTTGAACGGAAGATATTTCCTTTTTCACCGTAGCCCTCTATGGGCTTCCAAATATCCCTTTGCCAATTCCACAAGAACAGCCTTAGCGAAAGGCTTCTTGAAGGGAAAGATGTAACTCTGTGAGATGAATTAACAGAACACAGAGCAGTTTCTCAGAAAGCTTCTTTCCAGTTTTGAACGGAAGATATTTCCTTTTTCACCATAGCCCTCTATGGGCTTCCAAATATCCCTTTGCCAATTCCACAAGAACAGCCTTAGCGAAAGGCTTCTTGAAGGGAAAGATGTAACTCTGTGAGATGAATTAACAGAACACAGAGCAGTTTCTCAGAAAGCTTCTTTCCAGTTTTGAATGGAAGATATTTCCTTTTTCACAATAGCCCTCTATGGGCTTCCAAATATCCCTTTGCCAATTCCACAAGAACAGCCTTAGCGAAAGGCTTCCTGAAGGGAAAGATGTAACTCTGTGAGATGAATTAACAGAACACAGAGCAGTTTCTCAGAAAGCTTCTTTCCAGTTTTGAACGGAAGATATTTCCTTTTTCACCATAGCCCTCTATGGGCTTCCAAATATCCCTTTGCCAATTCCACAAGAACAGCCTTAGCGAAAGGCTTCTTGAAGGGAAAGATGTAACTCTGTGAGATGAATTAACAGATCACAGAGCAGTTTCTCAGAAAGCTTCTTTCCAGTTTTGAACGGAAGATATTTCCTTTTTCACCATAGACCTCTATGGGCTTCCAAATATCCCTTTGCCAATTCCACAAGAACAGCTTTAGCGAAAGGCTTCTTGAAGGGAAAGATGTAACTCTGTGAGATGAATTAACAGAACACAGAGCAGTTTCTCAGAAAGCTTCTTTCCAGTTTTGAACGGAAGATATTTCCTTTTTCACCATAGCCCTCTATGGGCTTCCAAATATCCCTTTGCCAATTCCACAAGAACAGCCTTAGCGAAAGGCTTCTTGAAGGGAAAGATGTAACTCTGTGAGATGAATTAACAGAACACAGAGCAGTTTCTCAGAAAGCTTCTTTCCAGTTTTGAACGGAAGATATTTCCTTTTTCACCATAGCCCTCTATGGGCTTCCAAATATCCCTTTGCCAATTCCAAAAGAACAGCCTTAGCGAAAGGCTTCTTGAAGGGAAAGATGTAACTCTGTGAGATGAATTAACAGAACACAGAGCAGTTTCTCAGAAAGCTTCTTTCCAGTTTTGAACGGAAGATATTTCCTTTTTCACCATAGCCCTCTATGGGCTTCCAAATATCCCTTTGCCAATTCCACAAGAACAGCCTTAGGGAAAGGCTTCTTGAAGGGAAAGATGTAACTCTGTGAGATGAATTAACAGAACACAGAGCAGTTTCTCAGAAAGCTTCTTTCCAGTTTTGAACGGAAGATATTTCCTTTTTCACCATAGCCCTCTATGGGCTTCCAAATATCCCTTTGCCAATTCCACAAGAACAGCCTTAGCGAAAGGCTTCTTGAAGGGAAAGATGTAACTCTGTGAGATGAATTAACAGAACACAGAGCAGTTTCTCAGAAAGCTTCTTTCCAGTTTTGAACGGAAGATATTTCCTTTTTCACCATAGCCCTCTATGGGCTTCCAAATATCCCTTTGCCAATTCCACAAGAACAGCTTTAGCGAAAGGCTTCTTGAAGGGAAAGATGTAACTCTGTGAGATGAATTAACAGAACACAGAGCAGTTTCTCAGAAAGCTTCTTTCCAGTTTTGAACGGAAGATATTTCCTTTTTCACCATAGCCCTCTATGGGCTTCCAAATATCCCTTTGCCAATTCCACAAGAACAGCCTTAGCGAAAGGCTTCTTGAAGGGAAAGATGTAACTCTGTGAGATGAATTAACAGAACACAGAGCAGTTTCTCAGAAAGCTTCTTTCCAGTTTTGAACGGAAGATATTTCCTTTTTCACCATAGCCCTCTATGGGCTTCCAAATATCCCTTTGCCAATTCCACAAGAACAGCCTTAGCGAAAGGCTTCTTGAAGGGAAAGATGTAACTCTGTGAGATGAATTAACAGAACACAGAGCAGTTTCTCAGAAAGCTTCTTTCCAGTTTTGAACGGAAGATATTTCCTTTTTCACCATAGCCCTCTATGGGCTTCCAAATATCCCTTTGCCAATTCCACAAGAACAGCCTTAGCGAAAGGCTTCTTGAAGGGAAAGATGTAACTCTGTGAGATGAATTAACAGAACACAGAGCAGTTTCTCAGAAAGCTTCTTTCCAGTTTTGAACGGAAGATATTTCCTTTTTCACCATAGCCCTCTATGGGCTTCCAAATATCCCTTTGCCAATTCCACAAGAACAGCCTTAGCGAAAGGCTTCTTGAAGGGAAAGATGTAACTCTGTGAGATGAATTAACGGAACACAGAGCAGTTTCTCAGAAAGCTTCTTTCCAGTTTTGAACGGAAGATATTTCCTTTTTCACCGTAGCCCTCTATGGGCTTCCAAATATCCCTTTGCCAATTCCACAAGAACAGCCTTAGCGAAAGGCTTCTTGAAGGGAAAGATGTAACTCTGTGAGATGAATTAACAGAACACAGAGCAGTTTCTCAGAAACCTTCTTTCCAGTTTTGAACGGAAGATATTTCCTTTTTCACCATAGCCCTCTATGGGCTTCCAAATATCCCTTTGCCAATTCCACAAGAACAGCCTTAGCGAAAGGCTTCTTGAAGGGAAAGATGTAACTCTGTGAGATGAATTAACAGAACACAGAGCAGTTTCTCAGAAAGCTTCTTTCCAGTTTTGAACGGAAGATATTTCCTTTTTCACCATAGCCCTCTATGGGCTTCCAAATATCCCTTTGCCAATTCCACAAGAACAGCCTTAGCGAAAGGCTTCCTGAAGGGAAAGATGTAACTCTGTGAGATGAATTAACAGAACACAGAGCAGTTTCTCAGAAAGCTTCTTTCCAGTTTTGAACGGAAGATATTTCCTTTTTCACCATAGCCCTCTATGGGCTTCCAAATATCCCTTTGCCAATTCCACAAGAACAGCCTTAGCGAAAGGCTTCTTGAAGGGAAAGATGTAACTCTGTGAGATGAATTAACAGAACGCAGAGCAATTTCTCAGAAAGCTTCTTTCCAGTTTTGAACGGAAGATATTTCCTTTTTCACCATAGCCCTCTATGGGCTTCCAAATATCCCTTTGCCAATTCCACAAGAACAGCCTTAGCGAAAGGCTTCTTGAAGGGAAAGATGTAACTCTGTGAGATGAATTAACAGAACACAGAGCAGTTTCTCAGAAAGCTTCTTTCCAGTTTTGAACGGAAGATATTTCCTTTTTCACCATAGCCCTCTATGGGCTTCCAAATATCCCTTTGCCAATTCCACAAGAACAGCCTTAGCGAAAGGCTTCTTGAAGGGAAAGATGTAACTCTGTGAGATGAATTAACAGAACACAGAGCAGTTTCTCAGAAAGCTTCTTTCCAGTTTTGAACGGAAGATATTTCCTTTTTCACCGTAGCCCTCTATGGGCTTCCAAATATCCCTTTGCCAATTCCACAAGAACAGCTTTAGCGAAAGGCTTCTTGAAGGGAAAGATGTAACTCTGTGAGATGAATTAACAGAACACAGAGCAGTTTCTCAGAAAGCTTCTTTCCAGTTTTGAACGGAAGATATTTCCTTTTTCACCATAGCCCTCTATGGGCTTCCAAATATCCCTTTGCCAATTCCACAAGAACAGCCTTAGCGAAAGGCTTCTTGAAGGGAAAGATGTAACTCTGTGAGATGAATTAACAGAACACAGAGCAGTTTCTCAGAAAGCTTCTTTCCAGTTTTGAACGGAAGATATTTCCTTTTTCACCTTAGCCCTCTATGGGCTTCCAAATATCCCTTTGCCAATTCCAAAAGAACAGCCTTAGCGAAAGGCTTCTTGAATGGAAAGATGTAACTCTGTGAGATGAATTAACAGAACACAGAGCAGTTTCTCAGAAAGCTTCTTTCCAGTTTTGAACGGAAGATATTTCCTTTTTCACCATAGCACTCTATGGGCTTCCAAATATCCCTTTGCCAATTCCACAAGAACAGCCTTAGCGAAAGGCTTCTTGAAGGGAAAGATGTAACTCTGTGAGATGAATTAACAGAACACAGAGCAGTTTCTCAGAAAGCTTCTTTCCAGTTTTGAACGGAAGATATTTCCTTTTTCACCATAGCCCTCTATGGGCTTCCAAATATCCCTTTGCCAATTCCACAAGAACAGCCTTAGCGAAAGGCTTCTTGAAGGGAAAGATGTAACTCTGTGAGATGAATTAACAGAACACAGAGCAGTTTCTCAGAAAGCTTCTTTCCAGTTTTGAACGGAAGATATTTCCTTTTTCACCGTAGCCCTCTATGGGCTTCCAAATATCCCTTTGCCAATTCCACAAGAACAGCCTTAGCGAAAGGCTTCTTGAAGGGAAAGATGTAACTCTGTGAGATGAATTAACAGAACACAGAGCAGTTTCTCAGAAAGCTTCTTTCCAGTTTTGAACGGAAGATATTTCCTTTTTCACCATAGCCCTCTATGGGCTTCCAAATATCCCTTTGCCAATTCCACAAGAACAGCCTTAGCGAAAGGCTTCTTGAAGGGAAAGATGTAACTCTGTGAGATGAATTAACAGAACACAGAGCAGTTTCTCAGAAAGCTTCTTTCCAGTTTTGAACGGAAGATATTTCCTTTTTCACCATAGCCCTCTATGGGCTTCCAAATATCCCTTTGCCAATTCCACAAGAACAGCCTTAGCGAAAGGCTTCCTGAAGGGAAAGATGTAACTCTGTGAGATGAATTAACAGAACACAGAGCAGTTTCTCAGAAAGCTTCTTTCCAGGTTTGAACGGAAGATATTTCCTTTTTCACCATAGCCCTCTATGGGCTTCCAAATATCCCTTTGCCAATTCCACAAGAACAGCCTTAGCGAAAGGCTTCTTGAAGGGAAAGATGTAACTCTGTGAGATGAATTAACAGAACACAGAGCAGTTTCTCAGAAAGCTTCTTTCCAGTTTTGAACGGAAGATATTTCCTTTTTCACCATAGCCCTCTATGGGCTTCCAAATATCCCTTTGCCAATTCCACAAGAACAGCCTTAGCGAAAGGCTTCTTGAAGGGAAAGATGTAACTCTGTGAGATGAATTAACAGAACACAGAGCAGTTTCTCAGAAAGCTTCTTTCCAGTTTTGAACGGAAGATATTTCCTTTTTCACCATAGCCCTCTATGGGCTTCCAAATATCCCTTTGTCAATTCCACAAGAACAGCCTTAGCGAAAGGCTTCTTGAAGGGAAAGATATAACTCTGTGAGATGAATTAACAGAACACAGAGCAGTTTCTCAGAAAGCTTCTTTCCAGTTTTGAACGGAAGATATTTCCTTTTTCACCATAGCCCTCTATGGGCTTCCAAATATCCCTTTGCCAATTCCACAAGAACAGCCTTAGCGAAAGGCTTCTTGAAGGGAAAGATGTAACTCTGTGAAATGAATTAACAGAACACAGAGCAGTTTCTCAGAAAGCTTCTTTCCAGTTTTGAACGGAAGATATTTCCTGTTTCACCATAGCCCTCTATGGGCTTCCAAATATCCCTTTGCCAATTCCACAAGAACAGCCTTAGCGAAAGGCTTCCTGAAGGGAAAGATGTAACTCTGTGAGATGAATTAACAGAACACAGAGCAGTTTCTCAGAAAGCTTCTTTCCAGTTTTGAACGGAAGATATTTCCTTTTTCACCATAGCCCTCTATGGGCTTCCAAATATCCCTTTGCCAATTCCACAAGAACAGCCTTAGCGAAAGGCTTCTTGAAGGGAAAGATGTAACTCTGTGAGATGAATTAACAGAACACAGAGCAGTTTCTCAGAAAGCTTCTTTCCAGTTTTGAACGGAAGATATTTCCTTTTTCACCATAGCCCTCTACGGGCTTCCAAATATCCCTTTGCCAATTCCACAAGAACAGCCTTAGCGAAAGGCTTCTTGAAGGGAAAGATGTAACTCTGTGAGATGAATTAACAGAACACAGAGCAGTTTCTCAGAAAGCTTCTTTCCAGTTTTGAACGGAAGATATTTCCTTTTTCACCATAGCCCTCTATGGGCTTCCAAATATCCCTTTGCCAATTCCACAAGAACAGCCTTAGCGAAAGGCTTCTTGAAGGGAAAGATGTAACTCTGTGAGATGAATTAACAGAACACAGAGCAGTTTCTCAGAAAGCTTCTTTCCAGTTTTGAACGGAAGATATTTCCTTTTTCACCGTAGCCCTCTATGGGCTTCCAAATATCCCTTTGCCAATTCCACAAGAACAGCCTTAGCGAAAGGCTTCTTGAAGGGAAAGATGTAACTCTGCGAGATGAATTAACAGAACACAGAGCAGTTTCTCAGAAAGCTTCTTTCCAGTTTTGAACGGAAGATATTTCCTTTTTCACCATAGCCCTCTATGGGCTTCCAAATATCACTTTGCCAATTCCACAAGAACAGCCTTAGCGAAAGGCTTCTTGAAGGGAAAGATGTAACTCTGTGAGATGAATTAACAGAACACAGAGCAGTTTCTCAGAAAGCTTCTTTCCAGTTTTGAACGGAAGATATTTCCTGTTTCACCATAGCCCTCTATGGGCTTCCAAATATCCCTTTGCCAATTCCACAAGAACAGCCTTAGCGAAAGGCTTCCTGAAGGGAAAGATGTAACTCTGTGAGATGAATTAACAGAACACAGAGCAGTTTCTCAGAAAGCTTCTTTCCAGTTTTGAACGGAAGATATTTCCTTTTTCACCATAGCCCTCTATGGGCTTCCAAATATCCCTTTGCCAATTCCACAAGAACAGCCTTAGCGAAAGGCTTCTTGAAGGGAAAGATGTAACTCTGTGAGATGAATTAACAGAACACAGAGAAGTTTCTCAGAAAGCTTCTTTCCAGTTTTGAACGGAAGATATTTCCTTTTTCACCATAGCCCTCTATGGGCTTCCAAATATCCCTTTGCCAATTCCACAAGAACAGCCTTAGCGAAAGGCTTCTTGAAGGGAAAGATGTAACTCTGTGAGATGAATTAACAGAACACAGAGAAGTTTCTCAGAAAGCTTCTTTCCAGTTTTGAACGGAAGATATTTCCTTTTTCACCATAGCCCTCCATGGGCTCCAAATATCCCTTTGCCAATTCCACAAGAACAGCCTTAGCGAAAGGCTTCTTGAAGGGAAAGATGTAACTCTGTGAGATGAATTAAGAGAACACAGAGCAGTTTCTCAGAAAGCTTCTTTCCAGTTTTGAACGGAAGATATTTCCTTTTTCACCATAGCCCTCTATGGGCTTCCAAATATCCCTTTGCCAATTCCACAAGAACAGCCTTAGCGAAAGGCTTCTTGAAGGGAAAGATGTAACTCTGTGAGATGAATTACCAGAACACAGAGCAGTTTCTCAGAAAGCTTGTTTCCAGTTTTGAACGGAAGATATTTCCTTTTTCACCATAGCCCTCTATGGGCTTCCAAATATCCCTTTGCCAATTCCACAAGAACAGCCTTAGCGAAAGGCTTCTTGAATGGAAAGATGTAACTCTGTGAGATGAATTAACAGAACACAGAGCAGTTTCTCAGAAAGCTTCTTTCCAGTTTTGAACGGAAGATATTTCCTTTTTCACCATAGCCCTCTATGGGCTTCCAAATATCCCTTTGCCAATTCCACAAGAACAGCCTTAGCGAAAGGCTTCCTGAAGGGAAAGATGTAACTCTGTGAGATGAATTAACAGAACACAGAGCAGTTTCTCAGAAAGCTTCTTTCCAGTTTTGAACGGAAGATATTTCCTTTTTCACCGTAGCCCTCTATGGGCTTCCAAATATCCCTTTGCCAATTCCACAAGAACAGCCTTAGCGAAAGGCTTCTTGAAGGGAAAGATGTAACTCTGTGAGATGAATTAACAGAACACAGAGCAGTTTCTCAGAAAGCTTCTTTCCAGTTTTGAACGGAAGATATTTCCTTTTTCACCATAGCCCTCTATGGGCTTCCAAATATCCCTTTGCCAATTCCACAAGACCAGCCTTAGCGAAAGGCTTCCTGAAGGGAAAGATGTAACTCTGTGAGATGAATTAACAGAACACAGAGCAGTTTCTCAGAAAGCTTCTTTCCAGTTTTGAACGGAAGATATTTCCTTTTTCACCATAGCCCTCTATGGGCTTCCAAATATCCCTTTGCCAATTCCACAAGAACAGCCTTAGCGAAAGGCTTCTTGAAGGGAAAGATGTAACTCTGTGAGATGAATTAACAGAACACAGAGCAGTTTCTCAGAAAGCTTCTTTCCAGTTTTGAACGGAAGATATTTCCTTTTTCACCATAGCCCTCTATGGGCTTCCAAATATCCCTTTGCCAATTCCAAAAGAACAGCCTTAGCGAAAGGCTTCTTGAAGGGAAAGATGTAACTCTGTGAGATGAATTAACAGAACACAGAGCAGTTTCTCAGAAAGCTTTTTTCCAGTTTTGAACGGAAGATATTTCCTTTTTCACCATAGCCCTCTATGGGCTTCCAAATGTCCCTTTGCCAATTCCACAAGAACAGCCTTAGGGAAAGGCTTCTTGAAGGGAAAGATGTAACTCTGTGAGATGAATTAACAGAACACAGAGCAGTTTCTCAGAAAGCTTCTTTCCAGTTTTGAACGGAAGATATTTCCTTTTTCACCATAGCCCTCTATGGGCTTCCAAATATCCCTTTGCCAATTCCACAAGAACAGCCTTAGCGAAAGGCTTCTTGAAGGGAAAGATGTAACTCTGTGAGATGAATTAACAGAACACAGAGCAGTTTCTCAGAAAGCTTCTTTCCAGTTTTGAACGGAAGATATTTCCTTTTTCACCATAGCCCTCTATGGGCTTCCAAATATCCCTTTGCCAATTCCAAAAGAACAGCCTTAGCGAAAGGCTTCTTGAAGGGAAAGATGTAACTCTGTGAGATGAATTAACAGAACACAGAGCAGTTTCTCAGAAAGCTTTTTTCCAGTTTTGAACGGAAGATATTTCCTTTTTCACCATAGCCCTCTATGGGCTTCCAAATGTCCCTTTGCCAATTCCACAAGAACAGCCTTAGGGAAAGGCTTCTTGAAGGGAAAGATGTAACTCTGTGAGATGAATTAACAGAACACAGAGCAGTTTCTCAGAAAGCTTCTTTCCAGTTTTGAACGGAAGATATTTCCTTTTTCACCATAGCCCTCTATGGGCTTCCAAATATCCCTTTGCCAATTCCACAAGAACAGCCTTAGCGAAAGGCTTCTTGAAGGGAAAGATGTAACTCTGTGAGATGAATTAACAGAACACAGAGCAGTTTCTCAGAAAGCTTCTTTCCAGTTTTGAACGGAAGATATTTCCTTTTTCACCATAGCCCTCTATGGGCTTCCAAATATCCCTTTGCCAATTCCACAAGAACAGCTTTAGCGAAAGGCTTCTTGAAGGGAAAGATGTAACTCTGTGAGATGAATTAACAGAACACAGAGCAGTTTCTCAGAAAGCTTCTTTCCAGTTTTGAACGGAAGATATTTCCTTTTTCACCATAGCCCTCTATGGGCTTCCAAATATCCCTTTGCCAATTCCACAAGAACAGCCTTAGCGAAAGGCTTCTTGAAGGGAAAGATGTAACTCTGTGAGATGAATTAACAGAACACAGAGCAGTTTCTCAGAAAGCTTCTTTCCAGTTTTGAACGGAAGATATTTCCTTTTTCACCATAGCCCTCTATGGGCTTCCAAATATCCCTTTGCCAATTCCACAAGAACAGCCTTAGCGAAAGGCTTCTTGAAGGGAAAGATGTAACTCTGTGAGATGAATTAACAGAACACAGAGCAGTTTCTCAGAAAGCTTCTTTCCAGTTTTGAACGGAAGATATTTCCTTTTTCACCATAGCCCTCTATGGGCTTCCAAATATCCCTTTGCCAATTCCACAAGAACAGCCTTAGCGAAAGGCTTCTTGAAGGGAAAGATGTAACTCTGTGAGATAAATTAACAGAACACAGAGCAGTTTCTCAGAAAGCTTCTTTCCAGTTTTGAACGGAAGATATTTCCTTTTTCACCATAGCCCTCTATGGGCTTCCAAATATCCCTTTGCCAATTCCACAAGAACAGCCTTAGCGAAAGGCTTCTTGAAGGGAAAGATGTAACTCTGTGAGATGAATTAACGGAACACAGAGCAGTTTCTCAGAAACCTTCTTTCCAGTTTTGAACGGAAGATATTTCCTTTTTCACCGTAGCCCTCTATGGGCTTCCAAATATCCCTTTGCCAATTCCACAAGAACAGCCTTAGCGAAAGGCTTCTTGAAGGGAAAGATGTAACTCTGTGAGATGAATTAACAGAACACAGAGCAGTTTCTCAGAAAGCTTCTTTCCAGTTTTGAACGGAAGATATTTCCTTTTTCACCATAGCCCTCTATGGGCTTCCAAATATCCCTTTGCCAATTCCACAAGAACAGCCTTAGCGAAAGGCTTCCTGAAGGGAAAGATGTAACTCTGTGAGATGAATTAACAGAACACAGAGCAGTTTCTCAGAAAGCTTCTTTCCAGTTTTGAACGGAAGATATTTCCTTTTTCACCATAGCCCTCTATGGGCTTCCAAATATCCCTTTGCCAATTCCACAAGAACAGCCTTAGCGAAAGGCTTCTTGAAGGGAAAGATGTAACTCTGTGAGATGAATTAACAGAACGCAGAGCAATTTCTCAGAAAGCTTCTTTCCAGTTTTGAACGGAAGATATTTCCTTTTTCACCATAGCCCTCTATGGGCTTCCAAATATCCCTTTGCCAATTCCACAAGAACAGCGTTAGCGAAAGGCTTCTTGAAGGGAAAGATGTAACTCTGTGAGATGAATTAACAGAACACAGAGCAGTTTCTCAGAAAGCTTCTTTCCAGTTTTGAACGGAAGATATTTCCTTTTTCACCATAGCCCTCTATGGGCTTCCAAATATCCCTTTGCCAATTCCACAAGAACAGCCTTAGCGAAAGGCTTCTTGAAGGGAAAGATGTAACTCTGTGAGATGAATTAACAGAACACAGAGCAGTTTCTCAGAAAGCTTCTTTCCAGTTTTGAACGGAAGATATTTCCTTTTTCACCGTAGCCCTCTATGGGCTTCCAAATATCCCTTTGCCAATTCCACAAGAACAGCCTTAGCGAAAGGCTTCTTGAAGGGAAAGATGTAACTCTGTGAGATGAATTAACAGAACACAGAGCAGTTTCTCAGAAAGCTTCTTTCCAGTTTTGAACGGAAGATATTTCCTTTTTCACCATAGCCCTCTATGGGCTTCCAAATATCCCTTTGCCAATTCCACAAGAACAGCCTTAGCGAAAGGCTTCTTGAAGGGAAAGATGTAACTCTGTGAGATGAATTAACAGAACACAGAGCAGTTTCTCAGAAAGCTTCTTTCCAGTTTTGAACGGAAGATATTTCCTTTTTCACCATAGCCCTCTATGGGCTTCCAAATATCCCTTTGCCAATTCCACAAGAACAGCCTTAGCGAAAGGCTTCTTGAAGGGAAAGATGTAACTCTGTGAGATGAATTAACAGAACACAGAGCAGTTTCTCAGAAAGCTTCTTTCCAGTTTTGAACGGAAGATATTTCCTTTTTCACCATAGCCCTCTATGGGCTTCCAAATATCCCTTTGCCAATTCCACAAGAACAGCTTTAGCGAAAGGCTTCTTGAAGGGAAAGATGTAACTCTGTGAGATGAATTAACAGAACACAGAGCAGTTTCTCAGAAAGCTTCTTTCCAGTTTTGAACGGAAGATATTTCCTTTTTCACCATAGCCCTCTATGGGCTTCCAAATATCCCTTTGCCAATTCCACAAGAACAGCCTTAGCGAAAGGCTTCTTGAAGGGAAAGATGTAACTCTGTGAGATGAATTAACAGAACACAGAGCAGTTTCTCAGAAAGCTTCTTTCCAGTTTTGAACGGAAGATATTTCCTTTTTCACCATAGCCCTCTATGGGCTTCCAAATATCCCTTTGCCAATTCCACAAGAACAGCCTTAGCGAAAGGCTTCTTGAAGGGAAAGATGTAACTCTGTGAGATGAATTAACAGAACACAGAGCAGTTTCTCAGAAAGCTTCTTTCCAGTTTTGAACGGAAGATATTTCCTTTTTCACCATAGCCCTCTATGGGCTTCCAAATATCCCTTTGCCAATTCCACAAGAACAGCCTTAGCGAAAGGCTTCTTGAAGGGAAAGATGTAACTCTGTGAGATAAATTAACAGAACACAGAGCAGTTTCTCAGAAAGCTTCTTTCCAGTTTTGAACGGAAGATATTTCCTTTTTCACCATAGCCCTCTATGGGCTTCCAAATATCCCTTTGCCAATTCCACAAGAACAGCCTTAGCGAAAGGCTTCTTGAAGGGAAAGATGTAACTCTGTGAGATGAATTAACGGAACACAGAGCAGTTTCTCAGAAACCTTCTTTCCAGTTTTGAACGGAAGATATTTCCTTTTTCACCGTAGCCCTCTATGGGCTTCCAAATATCCCTTTGCCAATTCCACAAGAACAGCCTTAGCGAAAGGCTTCTTGAAGGGAAAGATGTAACTCTGTGAGATGAATTAACAGAACACAGAGCAGTTTCTCAGAAAGCTTCTTTCCAGTTTTGAACGGAAGATATTTCCTTTTTCACCATAGCCCTCTATGGGCTTCCAAATATCCCTTTGCCAATTCCACAAGAACAGCCTTAGCGAAAGGCTTCCTGAAGGGAAAGATGTAACTCTGTGAGATGAATTAACAGAACACAGAGCAGTTTCTCAGAAAGCTTCTTTCCAGTTTTGAACGGAAGATATTTCCTTTTTCACCATAGCCCTCTATGGGCTTCCAAATATCCCTTTGCCAATTCCACAAGAACAGCCTTAGCGAAAGGCTTCTTGAAGGGAAAGATGTAACTCTGTGAGATGAATTAACAGAACGCAGAGCAATTTCTCAGAAAGCTTCTTTCCAGTTTTGAACGGAAGATATTTCCTTTTTCACCATAGCCCTCTATGGGCTTCCAAATATCCCTTTGCCAATTCCACAAGAACAGCCTTAGCGAAAGGCTTCTTGAAGGGAAAGATGTAACTCTGTGAGATGAATTAACAGAACACAGAGCAGTTTCTCAGAAAGCTTCTTTCCAGTTTTGAACGGAAGATATTTCCTTTTTCACCATAGCCCTCTATGGGCTTCCAAATATCCCTTTGCCAATTCCACAAGAACAGCCTTAGCGAAAGGCTTCTTGAAGGGAAAGATGTAACTCTGTGAGATGAATTAACAGAACACAGAGCAGTTTCTCAGAAAGCTTCTTTCCAGTTTTGAACGGAAGATATTTCCTTTTTCACCGTAGCCCTCTATGGGCTTCCAAATATCCCTTTGCCAATTCCACAAGAACAGCCTTAGCGAAAGGCTTCTTGAAGGGAAAGATGTAACTCTGTGAGATGAATTAACAGAACACAGAGCAGTTTCTCAGAAAGCTTCTTTCCAGTTTTGAACGGAAGATATTTCCTTTTTCACCATAGCCCTCTATGGGCTTCCAAATATCCCTTTGCCAATTCCACAAGAACAGCCTTAGCGAAAGGCTTCTTGAAGGGAAAGATGTAACTCTGTGAGATGAATTAACAGAACACAGAGCAGTTTCTCAGAAAGCTTCTTTCCAGTTTTGAACGGAAGATATTTCCTTTTTCACCATAGCCCTCTATGGGCTTCCAAATATCCCTTTGCCAATTCCACAAGAACAGCCTTAACGAAAGGCTTCCTGAAGGGAAAGATGTAACTCTGTGAGGTGAATTAACAGAACACAGAGCAGTTTCTCAGAAAGCTTCTTTCCAGGTTTGAACGGAAGATATTTCCTTTTTCACCATAGCCCTCTATGGGCTTCCAAATATCCCTTTGCCAATTCCACAAGAACAGCCTTAGCGAAAGGCTTCTTGAAGGGAAAGATGTAACTCTGTGAGATGAATTAACAGAACACAGAGCAGTTTCTCAGAAAGCTTCTTTCCAGTTTTGAACGGAAGATATTTCCTTTTTCACCATAGCCCTCTATGGGCTTCCAAATATCCCTTTGCCAATTCCACAAGAACAGCCTTAGCGAAAGGCTTCTTGAAGGGAAAGATGTAACTCTGTGAGATGAATTAACAGAACACAGAGCAGTTTCTCAGAAAGCTTCTTTCCAGTTTTGAACGGAAGATATTTCCTTTTTCACCATAGCCCTCTATGGGCTTCCAAATATCCCTTTGCCAATTCCACAAGAACAGCCTTAGCGAAAGGCTTCTTGAAGGGAAAGATGTAACTCTGTGAGATGAATTAACAGAACACAGAGCAGTTTCTCAGAAAGCTTCTTTCCAGTTTTGAACGGAAGATATTTCCTTTTTCACCATAGCCATCTATGGGCTTCCAAATATCCCTTTGTCAATTCCACAAGAACAGCCTTAGCGAAAGGCTTCTTGAAGGGAAAGATATAACTCTGTGAGATGAATTAACAGAACACAGAGCAGTTTCTCAGAAAGCTTCTTTCCAGTTTTGAACGGAAGATATTTCCTTTTTCACCATAGCCCTCTATGGGCTTCCAAATATCCCTTTGCCAATTCCACAAGAACAGCCTTAGCGAAAGGCTTCTTGAAGGGAAAGATGTAACTCTGTGAAATGAATTAACAGAACACAGAGCAGTTTCTCAGAAAGCTTCTTTCCAGTTTTGAACGGAAGATATTTCCTGTTTCACCATAGCCCTCTATGGGCTTCCAAATATCCCTTTGCCAATTCCACAAGAACAGCCTTAGCGAAAGGCTTCCTGAAGGGAAAGATGTAACTCTGTGAGATGAATTAACAGAACACAGAGCAGTTTCTCAGAAAGCTTCTTTCCAGTTTTGAACGGAAGATATTTCCTTTTTCACCATAGCCCTCTATGGGCTTCCAAATATCCCTTTGCCAATTCCACAAGAACAGCCTTAGCGAAAGGCTTCTTGAAGGGAAAGATGTAACTCTGTGAGATGAATTAACAGAACACAGAGCAGTTTCTCAGAAAGCTTCTTTCCAGTTTTGAACGGAAGATATTTCCTTTTTCACCATAGCCCTCTATGGGCTTCCAAATATCCCTTTGCCAATTCCACAAGAACAGCCTTAGCGAAAGGCTTCTTGAAGGGAAAGATGTAACTCTGTGAGATGAATTAACAGAACACAGAGCAGTTTCTCAGAAAGCTTCTTTCCAGTTTTGAACGGAAGATATTTCCTTTTTCACCGTAGCCCTCTATGGGCTTCCAAATATCCCTTTGCCAATTCCACAAGAACAGCCTTAGCGAAAGGCTTCTTGAAGGGAAAGATGTAACTCTGTGAGATGAATTAACAGAACACAGAGCAGTTTCTCAGAAAGCTTCTTTCCAGTTTTGAACGGAAGATATTTCCTTTTTCACCATAGCCCTCTATGGGCTTCCAAATATCCCTTTGCCAATTCCACAAGAACAGAATTAGCGAAAGGCTTCTTGAAGGGAAAGATGTAACTCTGTGAGATGAATTAACAGAACACAGAGCAGTTTCTCAGAAAGCTTCTTTCCAGTTTTGAACGGAAGATATTTCCTGTTTCACCATAGCCCTCTATGGGCTTCCAAATATCCCTTTGCCAATTCCACAAGAACAGCCTTAGCGAAAGGCTTCCTGAAGGGAAAGATGTAACTCTGTGAGATGAATTAACAGAACACAGAGCAGTTTCTCAGAAAGCTTCTTTCCAGTTTTGAACGGAAGATATTTCCTTTTTCACCATAGCCCTCTATGGGCTTCCAAATATCCCTTTGCCAATTCCACAAGAACAGCCTTAGCGAAAGGCTTCTTGAAGGGTAAGATGTAACTCTGTGAGATGAATTAACAGAACACAGAGCAGTTTCTCAGAAAGCTTCTTTCCAGTTTTGAACGGAAGATATTTCCTTTTTCACCATAGCCCTCTATGGGCTTCCAAATATCCCTTTGCCAATTCCACAAGAACAGCCTTAGCGAAAGGCTTCTTGAAGGGAAAGATGTAACTCTGTGAGATGAATTAACAGAACACAGAGAAGTTTCTCAGAAAGCTTCTTTCCAGTTTTGAACGGAAGATATTTCCTTTTTCACCATAGCCCTCTATGGGCTCCAAATATCCCTTTGTCAATTCCACAAGAACAGCCTTAGCGAAAGGCTTCTTGAAGGGAAAGATGTAACTCTGTGAGATGAATTAACAGAACACAGAGCAGTTTCTCAGAAAGCTTCTTTCCAGTTTTGAACGGAAGATATTTCCTTTTTCACCATAGCCCTCTATGGGCTTCCAAATATCCCTTTGCCAATTCCACAAGAACAGCCTTAGCGAAAGGCTTCTTGAAGGGAAAGATGTAACTCTGTGAGATGAATTAACAGAACACAGAGCAGTTTCTCAGAAAGCTTCTTTCCAGTTTTGAACGGAAGATATTTCCTTTTTCACCATAGCCCTCTATGGGCTTCCAAATATCCCTTTGCCAATTCCACAAGAACAGCCTTAGCGAAAAGCTTCTTGAAGGGAAAGATGTAACTCTGTGAGATGAATTAACAGAACACAGAGCAGTTTCTCAGAAAGCTTCTTTCCAGTTTTGAACGGAAGATATTTCCTTTTTCACCATAGCCCTCTATGGGCTTCCAAATATCCCTTTGCCAATTCCACAAGAACAGCCTTAGCGAAAGGCTTCTTGAAGGGAAAGATGTAACTCTGTGAGATGAATTAACAGAACACAGAGCAGTTTCTCAGAAAGCTTCTTTCCAGTTTTGAACGGAAGATATTTCCTTTTTCACCATAGCCCTCTATGGGCTTCCAAATATCCCTTTGCCAATTCCACAAGAACAGCCTTAGCGAAAGGCTTCTTGAAGGGAAAGATGTAACTCTGTGAGATGAATTAACAGAACACAGAGAAGTTTCTCAGAAAGCTTCTTTCCAGTTTTGAACGGAAGATATTTCCTTTTTCACCATAGCCCTCTATGGGCTCCAAATATCCCTTTGTCAATTCCACAAGAACAGCCTTAGCGAAAGGCTTCTTGAAGGGAAAGATGTAACTCTGTGAGATGAATTAACAGAACACAGAGCAGTTTCTCAGAAAGCTTCTTTCCAGTTTTGAACGGAAGATATTTCCTTTTTCACCATAGCCCTCTATGGGCTTCCAAATATCCCTTTGCCAATTCCACAAGAACAGCCTTAGCGAAAGGCTTCTTGAAGGGAAAGATGTAACTCTGTGAGATGAATTACCAGAACACAGAGCAGTTTCTCAGAAAGCTTCTTTCCAGTTTTGAACGGAAGATATTTCCTTTTTCACCATAGCCCTCTATGGGCTTCCAAATATCCCTTTGCCAATTCCACAAGAACAGCCTTAGCGAAAAGCTTCTTGAAGGGAAAGATGTAACTCTGTGAGATGAATTAACAGAACACAGAGCAGTTTCTCAGAAAGCTTCTTTCCAGTTTTGAACGGAAGATATTTCCTTTTTCACCATAGCCCTCTATGGGCTTCCAAATATCCCTTTGCCAATTCCACAAGAACAGCCTTAGCGAAAGGCTTCCTGAAGGGAAAGATGGAACTCTGTGAGATGAATTAACAGAACACAGAGCAGTTTCTGAGAAAGCTTCTTTCCAGTTTTGAACGGAAGATATTTCCTTTTTCACCGTAGCCCTCTATGGGCTTCCAAATATCCCTTTGCCAATTCCACAAGAACAGCCTTAGCGAAAGGCTTCTTGAAGGGAAAGATGTAACTCTGTGAGATGAATTAACAGAACACAGAGCAGTTTCTCAGAAAGCTTCTTTCCAGTTTTGAACGGAAGATATTTCCTTTTTCACCATAGCCCTCTATGGGCTTCCAAATATCCCTTTGCCAATTCCACAAGAACAGCCTTAGCGAAAGGCTTCCTGAAGGGAAAGATGTAACTCTGTGAGATGAATTAACAGAACACAGAGCAGTTTCTCAGAAAGCTTCTTTCCAGTTTTGAACGGAAGATATTTCCTTTTTCACCATAGCCCTCTATGGGCTTCCAAATATCCCTTTGCCAATTCCACAAGAACAGCCTTAGCGAAAGGCTTCTTGAAGGGAAAGATGTAACTCTGTGAGATGAATTAACAGAACACAGAGCAGTTTCTCAGAAAGCTTCTTTCCAGTTTTGAACGGAAGATATTTCCTTTTTCACCATAGCCCTCTATGGGCTTCCAAATATCCCTTTGCCAATTCCACAAGAACAGCCTTAGCGAAAGGCTTCTTGAAGGGAAAGATGTAACTCTGTGAGATGAATTAACAGAACACAGAGCAGTTTCTCAGAAAGCTTCTTTCCAGTTTTGAACGGAAGATATTTCCTTTTTCACCATAGCCCTCTATGGGCTCCAAATATCCCTTTGCCAATTCCACAAGAACAGCCTTAGCGAAAGGCTTCTTGAAGGGAAAGATGTAACTCTGTGAGATGAATTAACAGAACACAGAGCAGTTTCTCAGAAAGCTTCTTTCCAGTTTTGAACGGAAGATATTTCCTTTTTCACCATAGCCCTCTATGGGCTTCCAAATATCCCTTTGCCAATTCCACAAGAACAGCCTTAGCGAAAGGCTTCTTGAAGGGAAAGATGTAACTCTGTGAGATGAATTAACAGAACACAGAGCAGTTTCTCAGAAAGCTTCTTTCCAGTTTTGAACGGAAGATATTTCCTTTTTCACCATAGCACTCTATGGGCTTCCAAATATCCCTTTGTCAATTCCACAAGAACAGCCTTAGCGAAAGGCTTCTTGAAGGGAAAGATATAACTCTGTGAGATGAATTAACAGAACACAGAGCAGTTTCTCAGAAAGCTTCTTTCCAGTTTTGAACGGAAGATATTTCCTTTTTCACCATAGCCCTCTATGGGCTTCCAAATATCCCTTTGCCAATTCCACAAGAACAGCCTTAGCGAAAGGCTTCTTGAAGGGAAAGATGTAACTCTGTGAAATGAATTAACAGAACACAGAGCAGTTTCTCAGAAAGCTTCTTTCCAGTTTTCAACGGAAGATATTTCCTGTTTCACCATAGCCCTCTATGGGCTTCCAAATATCCCTTTGCCAATTCCACAAGAACAGCCTTAGCGAAAGGCTTCCTGAAGGGAAAGATGTAACTCTGTGAGATGAATTAACAGAACACAGAGCAGTTTCTCAGAAAGCTTCTTTCCAGTTTTGAACGGAAGATATTTCCTTTTTCACCATAGCCCTCTATGGGCTTCCAAATATCCCTTTGCCAATTCCACAAGAACAGCCTTAGCGAAAGGCTTCTTGAAGGGAAAGATGTAACTCTGTGAGATGAATTAACAGAACACAGAGCAGTTTCTCAGAAAGCTTCTTTCCAGTTTTGAACGGAAGATATTTCCTTTTTCACCATAGCCCTCTACGGGCTTCCAAATATCCCTTTGCCAATTCCACAAGAACAGCCTTAGCGAAAGGCTTCTTGAAGGGAAAGATGTAACTCTGTGAGATGAATTAACAGAACACAGAGCAGTTTCTCAGAAAGCTTCTTTCCAGTTTTGAACGGAAGATATTTCCTTTTTCACCATAGCCCTCTATGGGCTTCCAAATATCCCTTTGCCAATTCCACAAGAACAGCCTTAGCGAAAGGCTTCTTGAAGGGAAAGATGTAACTCTGTGAGATGAATTAACAAAACACAGAGCAGTTTCTCAGAAAGCTTCTTTCCAGTTTTGAACGGAAGATATTTCCTTTTTCACCATAGCCCTCTATGGGCTTCCAAATATCCCTTTGCCAATTCCACAAGAACAGCCTTAGCGAAAGGCTTCTTGAAGGGAAAGATGTAACTCTGTGAGATGAATTAACAGAACACAGAGCAGTTTCTCAGAAAGCTTCTTTCCAGTTTTGAACGGAAGATATTTCCTTTTTCACCATAGCCCTCTATGGGCTTCCAAATATCCCTTTGCCAATTGCACAAGAACAGCCTTAGCGAAAGGCTTCTTGAAGGGAAAGATGTAACTCTGTGAGATGAATTAACAGAACACAGAGCAGTTTCTCAGAAAGCTTCTTTCCAGTTTTGAACGGAAGATATTTCCTTTTTCACCATAGCCCTCTATGGGCTTCCAAATATCCCTTTGCCAATTCCACAAGAACAGCCTTAGCGAAAGGCTTCTTGAAGGGAAAGATGTAACTCTGTGAGATGAATTAACAGAACACAGAGCAGTTTCTCAGAAAGCTTCTTTCCAGTTTTGAACGGAAGATATTTCCTTTTTCACCATAGCCCTCTATGGGCTTCCAAATATCCCTTTGCCAATTCCACAAGAACAGCCTTAGCGAAAGGCTTCTTGAAGGGAAAGATGTAACTCTGTGAGATGAATTAACAGAACACAGAGCAGTTTCTCAGAAAGCTTCTTTCCAGTTTTGAACGGAAGATATTTCCTTTTTCACCATAGCCCTCTATGGGCTTCCAAATATCCCTTTGCCAATTCCACAAGAACAGCCTTAGCGAAAGGCTTCTTGAAGGGAAAGATGTAACTCTGTGAGATGAATTAACAGAACACAGAGCAGTTTCTCAGAAAGCTTCTTTCCAGTTTTGAACGGAAGATATTTCCTTTTTCACCATAGCCCTCTATGGGCTTCCAAATATCCCTTTGCCAATTCCACAAGAACAGCCTTAGCGAAAGGCTTCTTGAAGGGAAAGATGTAACTCTGTGAGATGAATTAACAGAACACAGAGCAGTTTCTCAGAAAGCTTCTTTCCAGTTTTGAACGGAAGATATTTCCTTTTTCACCGTAGCCCTCTATGGGCTTCCAAATATCCCTTTGCCAATTCCACAAGAACAGCCTTAGCGAAAGGCTTCTTGAAGGGAAAGATGTAACTCTGTGAGATGAATTAACAGAACACAGAGTAGTTTCTCAGAAAGCTTCTTTCCAGTTTTGAACGGAAGATATTTCCTTTTTCACCGTAGCCCTCTATGGGCTTCCAAATATCCCTTTGCCAATTCCACAAGAACAGCCTTAGCGAAAGGCTTCTTGAAGGGAAAGATGTAACTCTGTGAGATGAATTAACAGAACACAGAGCAGTTTCTCAGAAAGCTTCTTTCCAGTTTTGAACGGAAGATATTTCCTTTTTCACCATAGCCCTCTATGGGCTTCCAAATATCCCTTTGCCAATTCCACAAGAACAGCCTTAGCGAAAGGCTTCCTGAAGGGAAAGATGTAACTCTGTGAGATGAATTAACAGAACACAGAGCAGTTTCTCAGAAAGCTTCTTTCCAGTTTTGAACGGAAGATATTTCCTTTTTCACCATAGCCCTCTATGGGCTTCCAAATATCCCTTTGCCAATTCCACAAGAACAGCCTTAGCGAAAGGCTTCTTGAAGGGAAAGATGTAACTCTGTGAGATGAATTAACAGAACACAGAGCAGTTTCTCAGAAAGCTTCTTTCCAGTTTTGAACGGAAGATATTTCCTTTTTCACCATAGCCCTCTATGGGCTTCCAAATATCCCTTTGCCAATTCCACAAGAACAGCCTTAGCGAAAGGCTTCTTGAAGGGAAAGATGTAACTCTGTGAGATGAATTAACAGAACACAGAGCAGTTTCTCAGAAAGCTTCTTTCCAGTTTTGAACGGAAGATATTTCCTTTTTCACCATAGCCCTCTATGGGCTTCCAAATATCCCTTTGCCAATTCCACAAGAACAGCCTTAGCGAAAGGCTTCTTGAAGGGAAAGATGTAACTCTGTGAGATGAATTAACAGAACACAGAGCAGTTTCTCAGAAAGCTTCTTTCCAGTTTTGAACGGAAGATATTTCCTTTTTCACCATAGCCCTCTATGGGCTTCCAAATATCCCTTTGCCAATTCCACAAGAACAGCCTTAGCGAAAGGCTTCTTGAAGGGAAAGATGTAACTCTGTGAGATGAATTAACAGAACACAGAGCAGTTTCTCAGAAAGCTTCTTTCCAGTTTTGAACGGAAGATATTTCCTTTTTCACCATAGCCCTCTATGGGCTTCCAAATATCCCTTTGCCAATTCCACAAGAACAGCCTTAGCGAAAGGCTTCTTGAAGGGAAAGATGTAACTCTGTGAGATGAATTAACAGAACACAGAGCAGTTTCTCAGAAAGCTTCTTTCCAGTTTTGAACGGAAGATATTTCCTTTTTCACCATAGCCCTCTATGGGCTTCCAAATATCCCTTTGCCAATTCCACAAGAACAGCCTTAGCGAAAGGCTTCTTGAAGGGAAAGATGTAACTCTGTGAGATGAATTAACAGAACACAGAGCAGTTTCTCAGAAAGCTTCTTTCCAGTTTTGAACGGAAGATATTTCCTTTTTCACCGTAGCCCTCTATGGGCTTCCAAATATCCCTTTGCCAATTCCACAAGAACAGCCTTAGCGAAAGGCTTCTTGAAGGGAAAGATGTAACTCTGTGAGATGAATTAACAGAACACAGAGTAGTTTCTCAGAAAGCTTCTTTCCAGTTTTGAACGGAAGATATTTCCTTTTTCACCATAGCCCTCTATGGGCTTCCAAATATCCCTTTGCCAATTCCACAAGAACAGCCTTAGCGAAAGGCTTCTTGAAGGGAAAGATGTAACTCTGTGAGATGAATTAACAGAACACAGAGCAGTTTCTCAGAAAGCTTCTTTCCAGTTTTGAACGGAAGATATTTCCTTTTTCACCATAGCCCTCTATGGGCTTCCAAATATCCCTTTGCCAATTCCACAAGAACAGCCTTAGCGAAAGGCTTCCTGAAGGGAAAGATGTAACTCTGTGAGATGAATTAACAGAACACAGAGCAGTTTCTCAGAAAGCTTCTTTCCAGTTTTGAACGGAAGATATTTCCTTTTTCACCATAGCCCTCTATGGGCTTCCAAATATCCCTTTGCCAATTCCACAAGAACAGCCTTAGCGAAAGGCTTCTTGAAGGGAAAGATGTAACTCTGTGAGATGAATTAACAGAACACAGAGCAGTTTCTCAGAAAGCTTCTTTCCAGTTTTGAACGGAAGATATTTCCTTTTTCACCATAGCCCTCTATGGGCTTCCAAATATCCCTTTGCCAATTCCACAAGAACAGCCTTAGCGAAAGGCTTCTTGAAGGGAAAGATGTAACTCTGTGAGATGAATTAACAGAACACAGAGCAGTTTCTCAGAAAGCTTCTTTCCAGTTTTGAACGGAAGATATTTCCTTTTTCACCATAGCCCTCTATGGGCTTCCAAATATCCCTTTGCCAATTCCACAAGAACAGCCTTAGCGAAAGGCTTCTTGAAGGGAAAGATGTAACTCTGTGAGATGAATTAACAGAACACAGAGCAGTTTCTCAGAAAGCTTCTTTCCAGTTTTGAATGGAAGATATTTCCTTTTTCACAATAGCCCTCTATGGGCTTCCAAATATCCCTTTGCCAATTCCACAAGAACAGCCTTAGCGAAAGGCTTCCTGAAGGGAAAGATGTAACTCTGTGAGATGAATTAACAGAACACAGAGCAGTTTCTCAGAAAGCTTCTTTCCAGTTTTGAACGGAAGATATTTCCTTTTTCACCATAGCCCTCTATGGGCTTCCAAATATCCCTTTGCCAATTCCACAAGAACAGCCTTAGCGAAAGGCTTCTTGAAGGGAAAGATGTAACTCTGTGAGATGAATTAACAGATCACAGAGCAGTTTCTCAGAAAGCTTCTTTCCAGTTTTGAACGGAAGATATTTCCTTTTTCACCATAGACCTCTATGGGCTTCCAAATATCCCTTTGCCAATTCCACAAGAACAGCTTTAGCGAAAGGCTTCTTGAAGGGAAAGATGTAACTCTGTGAGATGAATTAACAGAACACAGAGCAGTTTCTCAGAAAGCTTCTTTCCAGGTTTGAACGGAAGATATTTCCTTTTTCACCATAGCCCTCTATGGGCTTCCAAATATCCCTTTGCCAATTCCACAAGAACAGCCTTAGCGAAAGGCTTCTTGAAGGGAAAGATGTAACTCTGTGAGATGAATTAACAGAACACAGAGCAGTTTCTCAGAAAGCTTCTTTCCAGTTTTGAACTTAAGATATTTCCTTTTTCACCATAGCCCTCTATGGGCTTCCAAATATCCCTTTGCCAATTCCACAAGAACAGCCTTAGTGAAAGGCTTCCTGAAGGGAAAGATGTAACTCTGTGAGATGAATTAACAGAACACAGAGCAGTTTCTCAGAAAGCTTCTTTCCAGTTTTGAACGGAAGATATTTCCTTTTTCACCATAGCCCTCTATGGGCTTCCAAATATCCCTTTGCCAATTCCACAAGAACAGCCTTAGCGAAAGGCTTCTTGAAGGGAAAGATGTAACTCTGTGAGATGAATTAACAGAACACAGAGCAGTTTCTCAGAAAGCTTCTTTCCAGTTTTGAACGGAAGATATTTCCTTTTTCACCATAGCCCTCTATGGGCTTCCAAATATCCCTTTGCCAATTCCACAAGAACAGCCTTAGCGAAAGGCTTCTTGAAGGGAAAGATGTAACTCTCTGAGATGAATTAACAGAACACAGAGCAGTTTCTCAGAAAGCTTCTTTCCAGTTTTGAACGGAAGATATTTCCTTTTTCACCATAGCCCTCTATGGGCTTCCAAATATCCCTTTGCCAATTCCACAAGAACAGCCTTAGCGAAAGGCTTCTTGAAGGGAAAGATGTAACTCTGTGAGATGAATTAACAGAACACAGAGCAGTTTCTCAGAAAGCTTCTTTCCAGTTTTGAACGGAAGATATTTCCTTTTTCACCGTAGCCCTCTATGGGCTTCCAAATATCCCTTTGCCAATTCCACAAGAACAACCTTAGCGAAAGGCTTCTTGAAGGGAAAGATGTAACTCTGTGAGATGAATTAACAGAACACAGAGCAGTTTCTCAGAAAGCTTCTTTCCAGTTTTGAACGGAAGATATTTCCTTTTTCACCATACCCCTCTATGGGCTTCCAACTATCCCTTTGCCAATTCCACAAGAACAGCCTTAGCGAAAGGCTTCTTGAAGGGAAAGATGTAACTCTGTGAGATGAATTAACAGAACACAGAGCAGTTTCTCAGAAAGCTTCTTTCCAGTTTTGAATGGAAGATATTTCCTTTTTCACCATAGCCCTCTATGGGCTTCCAAATATCCCTTTGCCAATTCCACAAGAACAGCCTTAGCGAAAGGCTTCCTGAAGGGAAAGATGTAACTCTGTGAAATGAATTAACAGAACACAGAGCAGTTTCTCAGAAAGCTTCTTTCCAGTTTTGAACGGAAGATATTTCCTTTTTCACCATAGCCCTCTATGGGCTTCCAAATATCCCTTTGCCAATTCCACAAGAACAGCCTTAGCGAAAGGCTTCTTGAAGGGAAAGATGTAACTCTGTGAGATGAATTAACAGAACACAGAGTAGTTTCTCAGAAAGCTTCTTTCCAGTTTTGAACGGAAGATATTTCCTTTTTCACCATAGCCCTCTATGGGCTTCCAAATATCCCTTTGCCAATTCCACAAGAACAGCCTTAGCGAAAGGCTTCTTGAAGGGAAAGATGTAACTCTGTGAGATGAATTAACAGAACACAGAGCAGTTTCTCAGAAAGCTTCTTTCCAGTTTTGAACGGAAGATATTTCCTTTTTCACCATAGCCCTCTATGGGCTTCCAAATATCCCTTTGCCAATTCCACAAGAACAGCCTTAGCGAAAGGCTTCCTGAAGGGAAAGATGTAACTCTGTGAGATGAATTAACAGAACACAGAGCAGTTTCTCAGAAAGCTTCTTTCCAGTTTTGAACGGAAGATATTTCCTTTTTCACCATAGCCCTCTATGGGCTTCCAAATATCCCTTTGCCAATTCCACAAGAACAGCCTTAGCGAAAGGCTTCTTGAAGGGAAAGATGTAACTCTGTGAGATGAATTAACAGAACACAGAGCAGTTTCTCAGAAAGCTTCTTTCCAGTTTTGAACGGAAGATATTTCCTTTTTCACCATAGCCCTCTATGGGCTTCCAAATATCCCTTTGCCAATTCCACAAGAACAGCCTTAGCGAAAGGCTTCTTGAAGGGAAAGATGTAACTCTGTGAGATGAATTAACAGAACACAGAGCAGTTTCTCAGAAAGCTTCTTTCCAGTTTTGAACGGAAGATATTTCCTTTTTCACCATAGCCCTCTATGGGCTTCCAAATATCCCTTTGCCAATTCCACAAGAACAGCCTTAGCGAAAGGCTTCTTGAAGGGAAAGATGTAACTCTGTGAGATGAATTAACAGAACACAGAGCAGTTTCTCAGAAAGCTTCTTTCCAGTTTTGAACGGAAGATATTTCCTTTTTCACCATAGCCCTCTATGGGCTTCCAAATATCCCTTTGCCAATTCCACAAGAACAGCCTTAGCGAAAGGCTTCTTGAAGGGAAAGATGTAACTCTGTGAGATGAATTAACAGAACACAGAGCAGTTTCTCAGAAAGCTTCTTTCCAGTTTTGAACGGAAGATATTTCCTTTTTCACCATAGCCCTCTATGGGCTTCCAAATATCCCTTTGCCAATTCCACAAGAACAGCCTTAGCGAAAGGCTTCTTGAAGGGAAAGATGTAACTCTGTGAGATGAATTAACAGAACACAGAGCAGTTTCTCAGAAAGCTTCTTTCCAGTTTTGAACGGAAGATATTTCCTTTTTCACCGTAGCCCTCTATGGGCTTCCAAATATCCCTTTGCCAATTCCACAAGAACAGCCTTAGCGAAAGGCTTCTTGAAGGGAAAGATGTAACTCTGTGAGATGAATTAACAGAACACAGAGTAGTTTCTCAGAAAGCTTCTTTCCAGTTTTGAACGGAAGATATTTCCTTTTTCACCATAGCCCTCTATGGGCTTCCAAATATCCCTTTGCCAATTCCACAAGAACAGCCTTAGCGAAAGGCTTCTTGAAGGGAAAGATGTAACTCTGTGAGATGAATTAACAGAACACAGAGCAGTTTCTCAGAAAGCTTCTTTCCAGTTTTGAACGGAAGATATTTCCTTTTTCACCATAGCCCTCTATGGGCTTCCAAATATCCCTTTGCCAATTCCACAAGAACAGCCTTAGCGAAAGGCTTCCTGAAGGGAAAGATGTAACTCTGTGAGATGAATTAACAGAACACAGAGCAGTTTCTCAGAAAGCTTCTTTCCAGTTTTGAACGGAAGATATTTCCTTTTTCACCATAGCCCTCTATGGGCTTCCAAATATCCCTTTGCCAATTCCACAAGAACAGCCTTAGCGAAAGGCTTCTTGAAGGGAAAGATGTAACTCTGTGAGATGAATTAACAGAACACAGAGCAGTTTCTCAGAAAGCTTCTTTCCAGTTTTGAACGGAAGATATTTCCTTTTTCACCATAGCCCTCTATGGGCTTCCAAATATCCCTTTGCCAATTCCACAAGAACAGCCTTAGCGAAAGGCTTCTTGAAGGGAAAGATGTAACTCTGTGAGATGAATTAACAGAACACAGAGCAGTTTCTCAGAAAGCTTCTTTCCAGTTTTGAACGGAAGATATTTCCTTTTTCACCATAGCCCTCTATGGGCTTCCAAATATCCCTTTGCCAATTCCACAAGAACAGCCTTAGCGAAAGGCTTCTTGAAGGGAAAGATGTAACTCTGTGAGATGAATTAACAGAACACAGAGCAGTTTCTCAGAAAGCTTCTTTCCAGTTTTGAATGGAAGATATTTCCTTTTTCACAATAGCCCTCTATGGGCTTCCAAATATCCCTTTGCCAATTCCACAAGAACAGCCTTAGCGAAAGGCTTCCTGAAGGGAAAGATGTAACTCTGTGAGATGAATTAACAGAACACAGAGCAGTTTCTCAGAAAGCTTCTTTCCAGTTTTGAACGGAAGATATTTCCTTTTTCACCATAGCCCTCTATGGGCTTCCAAATATCCCTTTGCCAATTCCACAAGAACAGCCTTAGCGAAAGGCTTCTTGAAGGGAAAGATGTAACTCTGTGAGATGAATTAACAGATCACAGAGCAGTTTCTCAGAAAGCTTCTTTCCAGTTTTGAACGGAAGATATTTCCTTTTTCACCATAGACCTCTATGGGCTTCCAAATATCCCTTTGCCAATTCCACAAGAACAGCTTTAGCGAAAGGCTTCTTGAAGGGAAAGATGTAACTCTGTGAGATGAATTAACAGAACACAGAGCAGTTTCTCAGAAAGCTTCTTTCCAGGTTTGAACGGAAGATATTTCCTTTTTCACCATAGCCCTCTATGGGCTTCCAAATATCCCTTTGCCAATTCCACAAGAACAGCCTTAGCGAAAGGCTTCTTGAAGGGAAAGATGTAACTCTGTGAGATGAATTAACAGAACACAGAGCAGTTTCTCAGAAAGCTTCTTTCCAGTTTTGAACTTAAGATATTTCCTTTTTCACCATAGCCCTCTATGGGCTTCCAAATATCCCTTTGCCAATTCCACAAGAACAGCCTTAGTGAAAGGCTTCCTGAAGGGAAAGATGTAACTCTGTGAGATGAATTAACAGAACACAGAGCAGTTTCTCAGAAAGCTTCTTTCCAGTTTTGAACGGAAGATATTTCCTTTTTCACCATAGCCCTCTATGGGCTTCCAAATATCCCTTTGCCAATTCCACAAGAACAGCCTTAGCGAAAGGCTTCTTGAAGGGAAAGATGTAACTCTGTGAGATGAATTAACAGAACACAGAGCAGTTTCTCAGAAAGCTTCTTTCCAGTTTTGAACGGAAGATATTTCCTTTTTCACCATAGCCCTCTATGGGCTTCCAAATATCCCTTTGCCAATTCCACAAGAACAGCCTTAGCGAAAGGCTTCTTGAAGGGAAAGATGTAACTCTCTGAGATGAATTAACAGAACACAGAGCAGTTTCTCAGAAAGCTTCTTTCCAGTTTTGAACGGAAGATATTTCCTTTTTCACCATAGCCCTCTATGGGCTTCCAAATATCCCTTTGCCAATTCCACAAGAACAGCCTTAGCGAAAGGCTTCTTGAAGGGAAAGATGTAACTCTGTGAGATGAATTAACAGAACACAGAGCAGTTTCTCAGAAAGCTTCTTTCCAGTTTTGAACGGAAGATATTTCCTTTTTCACCGTAGCCCTCTATGGGCTTCCAAATATCCCTTTGCCAATTCCACAAGAACAACCTTAGCGAAAGGCTTCTTGAAGGGAAAGATGTAACTCTGTGAGATGAATTAACAGAACACAGAGCAGTTTCTCAGAAAGCTTCTTTCCAGTTTTGAACGGAAGATATTTCCTTTTTCACCATACCCCTCTATGGGCTTCCAACTATCCCTTTGCCAATTCCACAAGAACAGCCTTAGCGAAAGGCTTCTTGAAGGGAAAGATGTAACTCTGTGAGATGAATTAACAGAACACAGAGCAGTTTCTCAGAAAGCTTCTTTCCAGTTTTGAATGGAAGATATTTCCTTTTTCACCATAGCCCTCTATGGGCTTCCAAATATCCCTTTGCCAATTCCACAAGAACAGCCTTAGCGAAAGGCTTCCTGAAGTGAAAGATGTAACTCTGTGAAATGAATTAACAGAACACAGAGCAGTTTCTCAGAAAGCTTCTTTCCAGTTTTGAACGGAAGATATTTCCTTTTTCACCATAGCCCTCTATGGGCTTCCAAATATCCCTTTGCCAATTCCACAAGAACAGCCTTAGCGAAAGGCTTCTTGAAGGGAAAGATGTAACTCTGTGAGATGAATTAACAGAACACAGAGCAGTTTCTCAGAAAGCTTCTTTCCAGTTTTGAACGGAAGTTATTTCCTTTTTCACCATAGCCCTCTATGGGCTTCCAAATATCCCTTTGCCAATTCCACAAGAACAGCTTTAGCGAAAGGCTTCTTGAAGGGAAAGATGTAACTCTGTGAGATGAATTAACAGAACACAGAGCAGTTTCTCAGAAAGCTTCTTTCCAGTTTTGAACGGAAGATATTTCCTTTTTCACCATAGCCCTCTATGGGCTTCCAAATATCCCTTTGCCAATTCCACAAGAACAGCCTTAGCGAAAGGCTTCTTGAAGGGAAAGATGTAACTCTGTGAGATGAATTAACAGAACACAGAGCAGTTTCTCAGAAAGCTTCTTTCCAGTTTTGAACGGAAGATATTTCCTTTTTCACCATAGCCCTCTATGGGCTTCCAAATATCCCTTTGCCAATTCCACAAGAACAGCCTTAGCGAAAGGCTTCTTGAATGGAAAGATGTAACTCTGTGAGATGAATTAACAGAACACAGAGCAGTTTCTCAGAAAGCTTCTTTCCAGTTTTGAACGGAAGATATTTCCTTTTTCAACATAGCACTCTATGGGCCTCCAAATATCCCTTTGCCAATTCCACAAGAACAGCCTTAGCGAAAGGCTTCTTGAAGGGAAAGATGTAACTCTGTGAGATGAATTAACAGAACACAGAGCAGTTTCTCAGAAAGCTTCTTTCCAGTTTTGAACGGAAGATATTTCCTTTTTCACCATAGCCCTCTATGGGCTTCCAAATATCCCTTTGCCAATTCCACAAGAACAGCCTTAGCGAAAGGCTTCTTGAAGGGAAAGATGTAACTCTGTGAGATGAATTAACAGAACACAGAGCAGTTTCTCAGAAAGCTTCTTTCCAGTTTTGAACGGAAGATATTTCCTTTTTCAGCGTAGCCCTCTATGGGCTTCCAAATATCCCTTTGCCAATTCCACAAGAACAGCCTTAGCGAAAGGCTTCTTGAAGGGAAAGATGTAACTCTGTGAGATGAATTAACAGAACACAGAGCAGTTTCTCAGAAAGCTTCTTTCCAGTTTTGAACGGAAGATATTTCCTTTTTCACCATAGCCCTCTATGGGCTTCCAAATATCCCTTTGCCAATTCCACAAGAACAGCCATAGCGAAAGGCTTCTTGAAGGGAAAGATGTAACTCTGTGAGATGAATTAACAGAACACAGAGCAGTTTCTCAGAAAGCTTCTTTCCAGTTTTGAACGGAAGATATTTCCTTTTTCACCATAGCCCTCTATGGGCTTCCAAATATCCCTTTGCCAATTCCACAAGAACAGCCTTAGCGAAAGGCTTCCTGAAGGGAAAGATGTAACTCTGTGAGATGAATTAACAGAACACAGAGCAGTTTCTCAGAAAGCTTCTTTCCAGGTTTGAACAGAAGATATTTCCTTTTTCACCATAGCCCTCTATGGGCTTCCAAATATCCCTTTGCCAATTCCACAAGAACAGCCTTAGCGAAAGGCTTCTTGAAGGGAAAGATGTAACTCTGTGAGATGAATTAACAGAACACAGAGCAGTTTCTCAGAAAGCTTCTTTCCAGTTTTGAACGGAAGATATTTCCTTTTTCACCATAGCCCTCTATGGGCTTCCAAATATCCCTTTGCCAATTCCACAAGAACAGCCTTAGCGAAAGGCTTCTTGAAGGGAAAGATGTAACTCTGTGAGATGAATTAACAGAACACAGAGCAGTTTCTCAGAAAGCTTCTTTCCAGTTTTGAACGGAAGATATTTCCTTTTTCACCATAGCCCTCTATGGGCTTCCAAATATCCCTTTGCCAATTCCACAAGAACAGCCTTATCGAAAGGCTTCCTGAAGGGAAAGATGTAACTCTGTGAGATGAATTAACAGAACACAGAGCAGTTTCTCAGAAAGCTTCTTTCCAGGTTTGAACGGAAGATATTTCCTTTTTCACCATAGCCCTCTATGGGCTTCCAAATATCCCTTTGCCAATTCCACAAGAACAGCCTTAGCGAAAGGCTTCTTGAAGGGAAAGATGTAACTCTGTGAGATGAATTAACAGAACACAGAGCAGTTTCTCAGAAAGCTTCTTTCCAGTTTTGAACGGAAGATATTTCCTTTTTCACCATAGCCCTCTATGGGCTTCCAAATATCCCTTTGCCAATTCCACAAGAACAGCCTTAGCGAAAGGCTTCTTGAAGGGAAAGATGTAACTCTGTGAGATGAATTAACAGAACACAGAGCAGTTTCTCAGAAAGCTTCTTTCCAGTTTTGAACGGAAGATATTTCCTTTTTCACCATAGCCCTCTATGGGCTTCCAAATATCCCTTTGCCAATTCCACAAGAACAGCCTTAGCGAAAGGCTTCTTGAAGGGAAAGATGTAACTCTGTGAGATGAATTAACAGAACACAGAGCAGTTTCTCAGAAAGCTTCTTTCCAGTTTTGAACGGAAGATATTTCCTTTTTCACCATAGCCCTCTATGGGCTTCCAAATATCCCTTTGTCAATTCCACAAGAACAGCCTTAGCGAAAGGCTTCTTGAAGGGAAAGATATAACTCTGTGAGATGAATTAACAGAACACAGAGCAGTTTCTCAGAAAGCTTCTTTCCAGTTTTGAACGGAAGATATTTCCTTTTTCACCATAGCCCTCTATGGGCTTCCAAATATCCCTTTGCCAATTCCACAAGAACAGCCTTAGCGAAAGGCTTCTTGAAGGGAAAGATGTAACTCTGTGAAATGAATTAACAGAACACAGAGCAGTTTCTCAGAAAGCTTCTTTCCAGTTTTGAACGGAAGATATTTCCTGTTTCACCATAGCCCTCTATGGGCTTCCAAATATCCCTTTGCCAATTCCACAAGAACAGCCTTAGCGAAAGGATTCCTGAAGGGAAAGATATAACTCTGTGAGATGAATTAACAGGACTCAGAGCAGTTTCTCAGAAAGCTTCTTTCCAGTTTTGAACGGAAGATATTTCCTTTTTCACCATAGCCCTCTATGGGCTTCCAAATATCCCTTTGCCAATTCCACAAGAACAGCCTTAGCGAAAGGCTTCTTGAAGGGAAAGATGTAACTCTGTGAGATGAATTAACAGAACACAGAGCAGTTTCTCAGAAAGCTTCTTTCCAGTTTTGAACGGAAGATATTTCCTTTTTCACCATATCCCTCTACGGGCTTCCAAATATCCCTTTGCCAATTCCACAAGAACAGCCTTAGCGAAAGGCTTCTTGAAGGGAAAGATGTAACTCTGTGAGATGAATTAACAGAACACAGAGCAGTTTCTCAGAAAGCTTCTTTCCAGTTTTGAACGGAAGATATTTCCTTTTTCACCATAGCCCTCTATGGGCTTCCAAATATCCCTTTGCCAATTCCACAAGAACAGCCTTAGCGAAAGGCTTCTTGAAGGGAAAGATGTAACTCTGTGAGATGAATTAACAGAACACAGAGCAGTTTCTCAGAAAGCTTCTTTCCAGTTTTGAACGGAAGATATTTCCTTTTTCACCATAGCCCTCTATGGGCTTCCAAATATCCCTTTGCCAATTCCACAAGAACAGCCTTAGCGAAAGGCTTCTTGAAGGGAAAGATGTAACTCTGTGAGATGAATTAACAGAACACAGAGCAGTTTCTCAGAAAGCTTCTTTCCAGTTTGGAACGGAAGATATTTCCTGTTTCACCATAGCCCTCTATGGGCTTCCAAATATCCCTTTGCCAATTCCACAAGAACAGCCTTAGCGAAAGGCTTCCTGAAGGGAAAGATGTAACTCTGTGAGATGAATTAACAGAACACAGAGCAGTTTCTCAGAAAGCTTCTTTCCAGTTTTGAACGGAAGATATTTCCTTTTTCACCATAGCCCTCTATGGGCTTCCAAATATCCCTTTGCCAATTCCACAAGAACAGCCTTAGCGAAAGGCTTCTTGAAGGGAAAGATGTAACTCTGTGAGATGAATTAACAGAACACAGAGAAGTTTCTCAGAAAGCTTCTTTCCAGTTTTGAACGGAAGATATTTCCTTTTTCACCACAGCCCTCGATGGGCTTCCAAATATCCCTTTGCCAATACCACAAGAACAGCCTTAGCGAAAGGCTTCTTGAAGGGAAAGATGTAACTCTGTGAGATGAATTAACAGAACACAGAGAAGTTTCTCAGAAAGCTTCTTTCCAGTTTTGAACGGAAGATATTTCCTTTTTCACCATAGCCCTCCATGGGCTCCAAATATCCCTTTGCCAATTCCACAAGAACAGCCTTAGCGAAAGGCTTCTTGAAGGGAAAGATGTAACTCTGTGAGATGAATTAACAGAACACAGAGCAGTTTCTCAGAAAGCTTCTTTCCAGTTTTGAACGGAAGATATTTCCTTTTTCACCATAGCCCTCTATGGGCTTCCAAATATCCCTTTGCCAATTCCACAAGAACAGCCTTAGCGAAAGGCTTCTTGAAGGGAAAGATGTAACTCTGTGAGATGAATTAACAGAACACAGAGCAGTTTCTCAGAAAGCTTCTTTCCAGTTTTGAACGGAAGATATTTCCTTTTTCACCATAGCCCTCTATGGGCTTCCAAATATCCCTTTGCCAATTCCACAAGAACAGCCTTAGCGAAAGGCTTCTTGAATGGAAAGATGTAACTCTGTGAGATGAATTAACAGAACACAGAGCAGTTTCTCAGAAAGCTTCTTTCCAGTTTTGAACGGAAGATATTTCCTTTTTCACCATAGCCCTCTATGGGCTTCCAAATATCCCTTTGCCAATTCCACAAGAACAGCCTTAGCGAAAGGCTTCCTGAAGGGAAAGATGTAACTCTGTGAGATGAATTAACAGAACACAGAGCAGTTTCTCAGAAAGCCTCTTTCCAGTTTTGAACGGAAGATATTTCCTTTTTCACCGTAGCCCTCTATGGGCTTCCAAATATCCCTTTGCCAATTCCACAAGAACAGCCTTAGCGAAAGGCTTCTTGAAGGGAAAGATGTAACTCTGTGAGATGAATTAACAGAACACAGAGCAGTTTCTCAGAAAGCTTCTTTCCAGTTTTGAACGGAAGATATTTCCTTTTTCACCATAGCCCTCTATGGGCTTCCAAATATCCCTTTGCCAATTCCACAAGAACAGCCTTAGCGAAAGGCTTCCTGAAGGGAAAGATGTAACTCTGTGAGATGAATTAACAGAACACAGAGCAGTTTCTCAGAAAGCTTCTTTCCAGTTTTGAACGGAAGATATTTCCTTTTTCACCATAGCCCTCTATGGGCTTCCAAATATCCCTTTGCCAATTCCACAAGAACAGCCTTAGCGAAAGGCTTCTTGAAGGGAAAGATGTAACTCTGTGAGATGAATTAACAGAACACAGAGCAGTTTCTCAGAAAGCTTCTTTCCAGTTTTGAACGGAAGATATTTCCTTTTTCACCATAGCCCTCTATGGGCTTCCAAATATCCCTTTGCCAATTCCACAAGAACAGCCTTAGCGAAAGGCTTCTTGAAGGGAAAGATGTAACTCTGTGAGATGAATTAACAGAACACAGAGCAGTTTCTCAGAAAGCTTCTTTCCAGTTTTGAACGGAAGATATTTCCTTTTTCACCATAGCCCTCTATGGGCTCCAAATATCCCTTTGCCAATTCCACAAGAACAGCCTTAGCGAAAGGCTTCTTGAAGGGAAAGATGTAACTCTGTGAGATGAATTAACAGAACACAGAGCAGTTTCTCAGAAAGCTTCTTTCCAGTTTTGAACGGAAGATATTTCCTTTTTCACCATAGCCCTCTATGGGCTTCCAAATATCCCTTTGCCAATTCCACAAGAACAGCCTTAGCGAAAGGCTTCTTGAAGGGAAAGATGTAACTCTGTGAGATGAATTAACAGAACACAGAGCAGTTTCTCAGAAAGCTTCTTTCCAGTTTTGAACGGAAGATATTTCCTTTTTCACCATAGCCCTCTATGGGCTTCCAAATATCCCTTTGCCAATTCCACAAGAACAGCCTTAGCGAAAGGCTTCTTGAAGGGAAAGATGTAACTCTGTGAGATGAATTAACAGAACACAGAGCAGTTTCTCAGAAAGCTTCTTTCCAGTTTGGAACGGAAGATATTTCCTGTTTCACCATAGCCCTCTATGGGCTTCCAAATATCCATTTGCCAATTCCACAAGAACAGCCTTAGCGAAAGGCTTCCTGAAGGGAAAGATGTAACTCTGTGAGATGAATTAACAGAACACAGAGCAGTTTCTCAGAAAGCTTCTTTCCAGTTTTGAACGGAAGATATTTCCTTTTTCACCATAGCCCTCTATGGGCTTCCAAATATCCCTTTGCCAATTCCACAAGAACAGCCTTAGCGAAAGGCTTCTTGAAGGGAAAGATGTAACTCTGTGAGATGAATTAACAGAACACAGAGAAGTTTCTCAGAAAGCTTCTTTCCAGTTTTGAACGGAAGATATTTCCTTTTTCACCATAGCCCTCGATGGGCTTCCAAATATCCCTTTGCCAATTCCACAAGAACAGCCTTAGCGAAAGGCTTCTTGAAGGGAAAGATGTAACTCTGTGAGATGAATTAACAGAACACAGAGAAGTTTCTCAGAAAGCTTCTTTCCAGTTTTGAACGGAAGATATTTCCTTTTTCACCATAGCCCTCCATGGGCTCCAAATATCCCTTTGCCAATTCCACAAGAACAGCCTTAGCGAAAGGCTTCTTGAAGGGAAAGATGTAACTCTGTGAGATGAATTAACAGAACACAGAGCAGTTTCTCAGAAAGCTTCTTTCCAGTTTTGAACGGAAGATATTTCCTTTTTCACCATAGCCCTCTATGGGCTTCCAAATATCCCTTTGCCAATTCCACAAGAACAGCCTTAGCGAAAGGCTTCTTGAAGGGAAAGATGTAACTCTGTGAGATGAATTACCAGAACACAGAGCAGTTTCTCAGAAAGCTTCTTTCCAGTTTTGAACGGAAGATATTTCCTTTTTCACCATAGCCCTCTATGGGCTTCCAAATATCCCTTTGCCAATTCCACAAGAACAGCCTTAGCGAAAGGCTTCTTGAATGGAAAGATGTAACTCTGTGAGATGAATTAACAGAACACAGAGCAGTTTCTCAGAAAGCTTCTTTCCAGTTTTGAACGGAAGATATTTCCTTTTTCACCATAGCCCTCTATGGGCTTCCAAATATCCCTTTGCCAATTCCACAAGAACAGCCTTAGCGAAAGGCTTCCTGAAGGGAAAGATGTAACTCTGTGAGATGAATTAACAGAACACAGAGCAGTTTCTCAGAAAGCCTCTTTCCAGTTTTGAACGGAAGATATTTCCTTTTTCACCGTAGCCCTCTATGGGCTTCCAAATATCCCTTTGCCAATTCCACAAGAACAGCCTTAGCGAAAGGCTTCTTGAAGGGAAAGATGTAACTCTGTGAGATGAATTAACAGAACACAGAGCAGTTTCTCAGAAAGCTTCTTTCCAGTTTTGAACGGAAGATATTTCCTTTTTCACCATAGCCCTCTATGGGCTTCCAAATATCCCTTTGCCAATTCCACAAGAACAGCCTTAGCGAAAGGCTTCCTGAAGGGAAAGATGTAACTCTGTGAGATGAATTAACAGAACACAGAGCAGTTTCTCAGAAAGCTTCTTTCCAGTTTTGAACGGAAGATATTTCCTTTTTCACCATAGCCCTCTATGGGCTTCCAAATATCCCTTTGCCAATTCCACAAGAACAGCCTTAGCGAAAGGCTTCTTGAAGGGAAAGATGTAACTCTGTGAGATGAATTAACAGAACACAGAGCAGTTTCTCAGAAAGCTTCTTTCCAGTTTTGAACGGAAGATATTTCCTTTTTCACCATAGCCCTCTATGGGCTTCCAAATATCCCTTTGCCAATTCCACAAGAACAGCCTTAGCGAAAGGCTTCTTGAAGGGAAAGATGTAACTCTGTGAGATGAATTAACAGAACACAGAGCAGTTTCTCAGAAAGCTTCTTTCCAGTTTTGAACGGAAGATATTTCCTTTTTCACCATAGCCCTCCATGGGCTCCAAATATCCCTTTGCCAATTCCACAAGAACAGCCTTAGCGAAAGGCTTCTTGAAGGGAAAGATGTAACTCTGTGAGATGAATTAACAGAACACAGAGCAGTTTCTCAGAAAGCTTCTTTCCAGTTTTGAACGGAAGATATTTCCTTTTTCACCATAGCCCTCTATGGGCTTCCAAATATCCCTTTGCCAATTCCACAAGAACAGCCTTAGCGAAAGGCTTCTTGAAGGGAAAGATGTAACTCTGTGAGATGAATTAACAGAACACAGAGCAGTTTCTCAGAAAGCTTCTTTCCAGTTTTGAACGGAAGATATTTCCTTTTTCACCATAGCCCTCTATGGGCTTCCAAATATCCCTTCGCCAATTCCACAAGAACAGCCTTAGCGAAAGGCTTCTTGAAGGGAAAGATGTAACTCTGTGAGATGAATTAACAGAACACAGAGCAGTTTCTCAGAAAGCTTCTTTCCAGTTTTGAACGGAAGATATTTCCTTTTTCACCATAGCCCTCTATGGGCTTCCAAATATCCCTTTGCCAATTCCACAAGAACAGCCTTAGCGAAAGGCTTCTTCAAGGGAAAGATGTAACTCTGTGAAATGAATTAACAGAACACAGAGCAGTTTCTCAGAAAGCTTCTTTCCAGTTTTGAACGGAAGATATTTCCTGTTTCACCATAGCCCTCTATGGGCTTCCAAATATCCCTTTGCCAATTCCACAAGAACAGCCTTAGCGAAAGGCTTCCTGAAGGGAAAGATGTAACTCTGTGAGATGAATTAACAGAACACAGAGCAGTTTCTCAGAAAGCTTCTTTCCAGTTTTGAACGGAAGATATTTCCTTTTTCACCATAGCCCTCTATGGGCTTCCAAATATCCCTTTGCCAATTCCACAAGAACAGCCTTAGCGAAAGGCTTCTTGAAGGGAAAGATGTAACTCTGTGAGATGAATTAACAGAACACAGAGCAGTTTCTCAGAAAGCTTCTTTCCAGTTTTGAACGGAAGATATTTCCTTTTTCACCATAGCCCTCTATGGGCTTCCAAATATCCCTTTGCCAATTCCACAAGAACAGCCTTAGCGAAAGGCTTCTTGAAGGGAAAGATGTAACTCTGTGAGATGAATTAACAGAACACAGAGCAGTTTCTCAGAAAGCTTCTTTCCAGTTTTGAACGGAAGATATTTCCTTTTTCACCATAGCCCTCTATGGGCTTCCAAATATCCCTTTGTCAATTCCACAAGAACAGCCTTAGCGAAAGGCTTCTTGAAGGGAAAGATATAACTCTGTGAGATGAATTAACAGAACACAGAGCAGTTTCTCAGAAAGCTTCTTTCCAGTTTTGAACGGAAGATATTTCCTTTTTCACCATAGCCCTCTATGGGCTTCCAAATATCCCTTTGCCAATTCCACAAGAACAGCCTTAGCGAAAGGCTTCTTGAAGGGAAAGATGTAACTCTGTGAAATGAATTAACAGAACACAGAGCAGTTTCTCAGAAAGCTTCTTTCCAGTTTTGAACGGAAGATATTTCCTGTTTCACCATAGCCCTCTATGGGCTTCCAAATATCCCTTTGCCAATTCCACAAGAACAGCCTTAGCGAAAGGCTTCCTGAAGGGAAAGATGTAACTCTGTGAGATGAATTAACAGGACTCAGAGCAGTTTCTCAGAAAGCTTCTTTCCAGTTTTGAACGGAAGATATTTCCTTTTTCACCATAGCCCTCTATGGGCTTCCAAATATCCCTTTGCCAATTCCACAAGAACAGCCTTAGCGAAAGGCTTCTTGAAGGGAAAGATGTAACTCTGTGAGATGAATTAACAGAACACAGAGCAGTTTCTCAGAAAGCTTCTTTCCAGTTTTGAACGGAAGATATTTCCTTTTTCACCATAGCCCTCTACGGGCTTCCAAATATCCCTTTGCCAATTCCACAAGAACAGCCTTAGCGAAAGGCTTCTTGAAGGGAAAGATGTAACTCTGTGAGATGAATTAACAGAACACAGAGCAGTTTCTCAGAAAGCTTCTTTCCAGTTTTGAACGGAAGATATTTCCTTTTTCACCATAGCCCTCTATGGGCTTCCAAATATCCCTTTGCCAATTCCACAAGAACAGCCTTAGCGAAAGGCTTCTTGAAGGGAAAGATGTAACTCTGTGAGATGAATTAACAGAACACAGAGCAGTTTCTCAGAAAGCTTCTTTCCAGTTTTGAACGGAAGATATTTCCTTTTTCACCATAGCCCTCTATGGGCTTCCAAATATCCCTTTGCCAATTCCACAAGAACAGCCTTAGCGAAAGGCTTCTTGAAGGAAAAGATGTAACTCTGTGAGATGAATTAACAGAACACAGAGCAGTTTCTCAGAAAGCTTCTTTCCAGTTTGGAACGGAAGATATTTCCTGTTTCACCATAGCCCTCTATGGGCTTCCAAATATCCCTTTGCCAATTCCACAAGAACAGCCTTAGCGAAAGGCTTCCTGAAGGGAAAGATGTAACTCTGTGAGATGAATTAACAGAACACAGAGCAGTTTCTCAGAAAGCTTCTTTCCAGTTTTGAACGGAAGATATTTCCTTTTTCACCATAGCCCTCTATGGGCTTCCAAATATCCCTTTGCCAATTCCACAAGAACAGCCTTAGCGAAAGGCTTCTTGAAGGGAAAGATGTAACTCTGTGAGATGAATTAACAGAACACAGAGAAGTTTCTCAGAAAGCTTCTTTCCAGTTTTGAACGGAAGATATTTCCTTTTTCACCATAGCCCTCGATGGGCTTCCAAATATCCCTTTGCCAATTCCACAAGAACAGCCTTAGCGAAAGGCTTCTTGAAGGGAAAGATGTAACTCTGTGAGATGAATTAACAGAACACAGAGCAGTTTCTCAGAAAGCCTCTTTCCAGTTTTGAACGGAAGATATTTCCTTTTTCACCGTAGCCCTCTATGGGCTTCAAAATATCCCTTTGCCAATTCCACAAGAACAGCCTTAGCGAAAGGCTTCTTGAAGGGAAAGATGTAACTCTGTGAGACGAATTAACAGAACACAGAGCAGTTTCTCAGAAAGCTTCTTTCCAGTTTTGAACGGAAGATATTTCCTTTTTCACCATAGCCCTCTATGGGCTTCCAAATATCCCTTTGCCAATTCCACAAGAACAGCCTTAGCGAAAGGCTTCCTGAAGGGAAAGATGTAACTCTGTGAGATGAATTAACAGAACACAGAGCAGTTTCTCAGAAAGCTTCTTTCCAGTTTTGAACGGAAGATATTTCCTTTTTCACCATAGCCCTCTATGGGCTTCCAAATATCCCTTTGCCAATTCCACAAGAACAGCCTTAGCGAAAGGCTTCTTGAAGGGAAAGATGTAACTCTGTGAGATGAATTAACAGAACACAGAGCAGTTTCTCAGAAAGCTTCTTTCCAGTTTTGAACGGAAGATATTTCCTTTTTCACCATAGCCCTCTATGGGCTTCCAAATATCCCTTTGCCAATTCCACAAGAACAGCCTTAGCGAAAGGCTTCTTGAAGGGAAAGATGTAACTCTGTGAGATGAATTAACAGAACACAGAGCAGTTTCTCAGAAAGCTTCTTTCCAGTTTTGAACGGAAGATATTTCCTTTTTCACCATAGCCCTCTATGGGCTCCAAATATCCCTTTGCCAATTCCACAAGAACAGCCTTAGCGAAAGGCTTCTTGAAGGGAAAGATGTAACTCTGTGAGATGAATTAACAGAACACAGAGCAGTTTCTCAGAAAGCTTCTTTCCAGTTTTGAACAGAAGATATTTCCTTTTTCACCATAGCCCTCTATGGGCTTCCAAATATCCCTTTGCCAATTCCACAAGAACAGCCTTAGCGAAAGGCTTCTTGAAGGGAAAGATGTAACTCTGTGAGATGAATTAACAGAACACAGAGCAGTTTCTCAGAAAGCTTCTTTCCAGTTTTGAACGGAAGATATTTCCTTTTTCACCATAGCCCTCTATGGGCTTCCAAATATCCCTTTGCCAATTCCACAAGAACAGCCTTAGCGAAAGGCTTCTTGAAGGGAAAGATGTAACTCTGTGAGATGAATTAACAGAACACAGAGCAGTTTCTCAGAAAGCTTCTTTCCAGTTTTGAACGGAAGATATTTCCTTTTTCACCATAGCCCTCTATGGGCTTCCAAATATCCCTTTGCCAATTCCACAAGAACAGCCTTAGCGAAAGGCTTCTTGAAGGGAAAGATGTAACTCTGTGAAATGAATTAACAGAACACAGAGCAGTTTCTCAGAAAGCTTCTTTCCAGTTTTGAACGGAAGATATTTCCTGTTTCACCATAGCCCTCTATGGGCTTCCAAATATCCCTTTGCCAATTCCACAAGAACAGCGTTAGCGAAAGGCTTCCTGAAGGGAAAGATGTAACTCTGTGAGATGAATTAACAGAACACAGAGCAGTTTCTCAGAAAGCTTCTTTCCAGTTTTGAACGGAAGATATTTCCTTTTTCACCATAGCCCTCTATGGGCTTCCAAATATCCCTTTGCCAATTCCACAAGAACAGCCTTAGCGAAAGGCTTCTTGAAGGGAAAGATGTAACTCTGTGAGATGAATTAACAGAACACAGAGCAGTTTCTCAGAAAGCTTCTTTCCAGTTTTGAACGGAAGATATTTCCTTTTTCACCATAGCCCTCTATGGGCTTCCAAATATCCCTTTGCCAATTCCACAAGAACAGCCTTAGCGAAAGGCTTCTTGAAGGGAAAGATGTAACTCTGTGAGATGAATTAACAGAACACAGAGCAGTTTCTCAGAAAGCTTCTTTCCAGTTTTGAACGGAAGATATTTCCTTTTTAAACATAGCCCTCTATGGGCTTCCAAATATCCCTTTGCCAATTCCACAAGAATAACCTTAGCGAAAGGCTTCTTGAAGGGAAAGATGTAACTCTGTGAGTTGAATTAACAGAACACGGAGCAGTTTCTCAGAAAGCTTCTTTCCAGTTTTGAACGGAAGATATTTCCTTTTTCACCATAGCCCTCTATGGGCTTCCAAATATCCCTTTGCCAATTCCACAAGAACAGCCTTAGCGAAAGGCTTCTTGAAGGGAAAGATGTAACTCTGTGAGATGAATTAACAGAACACAGAGCAGTTTCTCAGAAAGCTTCTTTCCAGTTTTGAACGGAAGATATTTCCTTTTTCACCGTAGCCCTCTATGGGCTTCCAAATATCCCTTTGCCAATTCCACAAGAACAGCCTTAGCGAAAGGCTTCTTGAAGGGAAAAATGTAACTCTGTGAGATGAATTAACAGAACACAGAGCACTTTCTCAGAAAGCTTCTTTCCAGTTTTGAACGGAAGATATTTCCTTTTTCACCATAGCCCTCTATGGGCTTCCAAATATCCCTTTGCCAATTCCCCAAGAACAGCCTTAGCGAAAGGCTTCTTGAAGGGAAAGATGTAACTCTGTGAGATGAATTAACAGAACACAGAGCAGTTTCTCAGAAAGCTTCTTTCCAGTTGTGAACGGAAGATATTTCCTTTTTCACCATAGCCCTCTATGGGCTTCCAAATATCCCTTTGCCAATTCCACAAGAACAGCCTTAGCGAAAGGCTTCTTGAAGGGAAAGATGTAACTCTGTGAGATGAATTAACAGAACACAGAGCAGTTTTTCAGAAAGCTTCTTTCCAGTTTTGAACGGAAGATATTTCCTTTTTCACCATAGCCCTCTATGGGCTTCCAAATATCCCTTTTTCCAATTCCACAAGAACAGCCTTAGCGAAAGGCTTCTTGAAGGGAAAGATGTAACTCTGTGAGATGAATTAACAGAACACAGAGCAGTTTCTCAGAAAGCCTCTTTCCAGTTTTGAACGGAAGATATTTCCTTTTTCACCATAGCCCTCTATGGGCTTCCAAATATCCCTTTGCCAATTCCACAAGAACAGCCTTAGCGAAAGGCTTCTTGAAGGGAAAGATGTAACTCTGTGAGATGAATTAACAGAACACAGAGCAGTTTCTCAGAAAGCTTCTTTCCAGTTTTGAACGGAAGATATTTCCTTTTTCACCATAGCCCTCTATGGGCTTCAAAATATCCCTTTGCCAATTCCACAAGAACAGCCTTAGCGAAAGGCTTCTTGAAGGGAAAGATGTAACTCTGTGAGATGAATTAACAGAACACAGAGCAGTTTCTCAGAAAGCTTCTTTCCAGTTTTGAACGGAAGATATTTCCTTTTTCACCATAGCCCTCTATGGGCTTCCAAATATCCCTTTGCCAATTCCACAAGAACAGCCTTAGCGAAAGGCTTCTTGAAGGGAAAGATGTAACTCTGTGAGATGAATTAACAGAACACAGAGCAGTTTCTCCGAAAGCTTCTTTCCAGTTTTGAACGGAAGATATTTCCTTTTTCACCATAGCCCTCTATGGGCTTCCAAATATCCCTTTGCCAATTCCACAAGAACAGCCTTAGCGAAAGGCTTCTTGAAGGGAGAAATGTAACTCCGTGAGATGAATTAACAGAACACAGAGCAGTTTCTCAGAAAGCTTCTTTCCAGTTTTGAACGGAAGATATTTCCTTTTTCACCATAGCCGTATATGGGCTTCCAAATATCCCTTTGCCAATTCCACAAGAACAGCCTTAGCGAAAGGCTTCTTGAAGGGAAAGATGTAACTCTGTGAGATGAATTAACAGAACACAGAGCAGTTTCTCAGAAAGCTTCTTTCCAGTTTTGAACGGAAGATATTTCCTTTTTCACCATAGCCCTCTATGGGCTTCCAAATATCCCTTTGCCAATTCCACAAGAACAGCCTTAGCGAAAGGCTCTTGAAGGGAAAGATGTAACTCTGTGAGATGAATTAACAGAACACAGAGCAGTTTCTCAGAAAGCTTCTTTCCAGTTTTGAACGGAAGATATTTCCTTTTTCACCATAGCCCTCTATGGGCTTCCAAATATCCCTTTGCCAATTCCACAAGAACAGCCTTAGCGAAAGGCTTCTTGAAGGGAAAGATGTAACTCTGTGAGATGAATTAACAGAACACAGAGCAGTTTCTCAGAAAGCTTCTTTCCAGTTTTGAATGGAAGATATTTCCTTTTTCACCATAGCCCTCTATGGGCTTCCAAATATCCCTTTGCCAATTCCAAAAGAACAGCCTTAGCGAAAGGCTTCTTGAATGGAAAGATGTAACTCTGTGAGATGAATTAACAGAACACAGAGCAGTTTCTCAGAAAGCTTCTTTCCAGTTTTGAACGGAAGATATTTCCTTTTTCACCATAGCACTCTATGGGCTTCCAAATATCCCTTTGCCAATTCCACAAGAACAGCCTTAGCGAAAGGCTTCTTGAAGGGAAAGATGTAACTCTGTGAGATGAATTAACAGAACACAGAGCAGTTTCTCAGAAAGCTTCTTTCCAGTTTTGAACGGAAGATATTTCCTTTTTCACCATAGCCGTATATGGGCTTCCAAATATCCCTTTGCCAATTCCACAAGAACAGCCTTAGCGAAAGGCTTCTTGAAGGGAAAGATGTAACTCTGTGAGATGAATTAACAGAACACAGAGCAGTTTCTCAGAAAGCTTCTTTCCAGTTTTGAACGGAAGATATTTCCTTTTTCACCGTAGCCCTCTATGGGCTTCCAAATATCCCTTTGCCAATTCCACAAGAACAGCCTTAGCGAAAGGCTTCTTGAAGGGAAAGATGTAACTCTGTGAGATGAATTAACAGAACACAGAGCAGTTTCTCAGAAAGCTTCTTTCCAGTTTTGAACGGAAGATATTTCCTTTTTCACCATAGCCCTCTATGGGCTTCCAAATATCCCTTTGCCAATTCCACAAGAACAGCCTTAGCGAAAGGCTTCTTGAAGGGAAAGATGTAACTCTGTGAGATGAATTAACAGAACACAGAGCAGTTTCTCAGAAAGCCTCTTTCCAGTTTTGAACGGAAGATATTTCCTTTTTCACCATAGCCCTCTATGGGCTTCCAAATATCCCTTTGCCAATTCCACAAGAACAGCCTTAGCGAAAGGCTTCTTGAAGGGAAAGATGTAACTCTGTGAGATGAATTAACAGAACACAGAGCAGTTTCTCAGAAAGCTTCTTTCCAGTTTTGAACGGAAGATATTTCCTTTTTCACCATAGCCGTATATGGGCTTCCAAATATCCCTTTGCCAATTCCACAAGAACAGCCTTAGCGAAAGGCTTCTTGAAGGGAAAGATGTAACTCTGTGAGATGAATTAACAGAACACAGAGCAGTTTCTCAGAAAGCTTCTTTCCAGTTTTGAACGGAAGATATTTCCTTTTTCACCGTAGCCCTCTATGGGCTTCCAAATATCCCTTTGCCAATTCCACAAGAACAGCCTTAGCGAAAGGCTTCTTGAAGGGAAAGATGTAACTCTGTGAGATGAATTAACAGAACACAGAGCAGTTTCTCAGAAAGCTTCTTTCCAGTTTTGAACGGAAGATATTTCCTTTTTCACCATAGCCCTCTATGGGCTTCCAAATATCCCTTTGCCAATTCCACAAGAACAGCCTTAGCGAAAGGCTTCTTGAAGGGAAAGATGTAACTCTGTGAGATGAATTAACAGAACACAGAGCAGTTTCTCAGAAAGCCTCTTTCCAGTTTTGAACGGAAGATATTTCCTTTTTCACCATAGCCCTCTATGGGCTTCCAAATATCCCTTTGCCAATTCCACAAGAACAGCCTTAGCGAAAGGCTTCTTGAAGGGAAAGATGTAACTCTGTGAGATGAATTAACAGAACACAGAGCAGTTTCTCAGAAAGCTTCTTTCCAGTTTTGAACGGAAGATATTTCCTTTTTCACCATAGCCCTCTATGGGCTTCCAAATATCCCTTTGCCAATTCCACAAGAACAGCCTTAGCGAAAGGCTTCTTGAAGGGAAAGATGTAACTCTGTGAGATGAATTAACAGAACACAGAGCAGTTTCTCAGAAAGCTTCTTTCCAGTTTTGAACGGAAGATATTTCCTTTTTCACCATAGCCCTCTATGGGCTTCCAAATATCCCTTTGCCAATTCCACAAGAACAGCCTTAGCGAAAGGCTTCTTGAAGGGAAAGATGTAACTCTGTGAGATGAATTAACAGAACACAGAGCAGTTTCTCAGAAAGCTTCTTTCCAGTTTTGAACGGAAGATATTTCCTTTTTCACCATAGCCCTCTATGGGCTTCCAAATATCCCTTTGCCAATTCCACAAGAACAGCCTTAGCGAAAGGCTTCTTGAAGGGAGAGATGTAACTCCGTGAGATGAATTAACAGAACACAGAGCAGTTTCTCAGAAAGCTTCTTTCCAGTTTTGAACGGAAGATATTTCCTTTTTCACCATAGCCGTATATGGGCTTCCAAATATCCCTTTGCCAATTCCACAAGAACAGCCTTAGCGAAAGGCTTCTTGAAGGGAAAGATGTAACTCTGTGAGATGAATTAACAGAACACAGAGCAGTTTCTCAGAAAGCTTCTTTCCAGTTTTGAACGGAAGATATTTCCTTTTTCACCATAGCCCTCTATGGGCTTCCAAATATCCCTTTGCCAATTCCACAAGAACAGCCTTAGCGAAAGGCTCTTGAAGGGAAAGATGTAACTCTGTGAGATGAATTAACAGAACACAGAGCAGTTTCTCAGAAAGCTTCTTTCCAGTTTTGAACGGAAGATATTTCCTTTTTCACCATAGCCCTCTATGGGCTTCCAAATATCCCTTTGCCAATTCCACAAGAACAGCCTTAGCGAAAGGCTTCTTGAAGGGAAAGATGTAACTCTGTGAGATGAATTAACAGAACACAGAGCAGTTTCTCAGAAAGCTTCTTTCCAGTTTTGAATGGAAGATATTTCCTTTTTCACCATAGCCCTCTATGGGCTTCCAAATATCCCTTTGCCAATTCCAAAAGAACAGCCTTAGCGAAAGGCTTCTTGAATGGAAAGATGTAACTCTGTGAGATGAATTAACAGAACACAGAGCAGTTTCTCAGAAAGCTTCTTTCCAGTTTTGAACGGAAGATATTTCCTTTTTCACCATAGCACTCTATGGGCTTCCAAATATCCCTTTGCCAATTCCACAAGAACAGCCTTAGCGAAAGGCTTCTTGAAGGGAAAGATGTAACTCTGTGAGATGAATTAACAGAACACAGAGCAGTTTCTCAGAAAGCTTCTTTCCAGTTTTGAACGGAAGATATTTTCTTTTTCACCATAGCCGTATATGGGCTTCCAAATATCCCTTTGCCAATTCCACAAGAACAGCCTTAGCGAAAGGCTTCTTGAAGGGAAAGATGTAACTCTGTGAGATGAATTAACAGAACACAGAGCAGTTTCTCAGAAAGCTTCTTTCCAGTTTTGAACGGAAGATATTTCCTTTTTCACCGTAGCCCTCTATGGGCTTCCAAATATCCCTTTGCCAATTCCACAAGAACAGCCTTAGCGAAAGGCTTCTTGAAGGGAAAGATGTAACTCTGTGAGATGAATTAACAGAACACAGAGCAGTTTCTCAGAAAGCTTCTTTCCAGTTTTGAACGGAAGATATTTCCTTTTTCACCATAGCCCTCTATGGGCTTCCAAATATCCCTTTGCCAATTCCACAAGAACAGCCTTAGCGAAAGGCTTCTTGAAGGGAAAGATGTAACTCTGTGAGATGAATTAACAGAACACAGAGCAGTTTCTCAGAAAGCTTCTTTCCAGTTTTGAACGGAAGATATTTCCTTTTTCACCATAGCCCTCTATGGGCTTCCAAATATCCCTTTGCCAATTCCACAAGAACAGCCTTAGCGAAAGGCTTCCTGAAGGGAAAGATGTAACTCTGTGAGATGAATTAACAGAACACAGAGCAGTTTCTCAGAAAGCTTCTTTCCAGGTTTGAACGGAAGATATTTCCTTTTTCACCATAGCCCTCTATGGGCTTCCAAATATCCCTTTGCCAATTCCACAAGAACAGCCTTAGCGAAAGGCTTCTTGAAGGGAAAGATGTAACTCTGTGAGATGAATTACCAGAACACAGAGCAGTTTCTCAGAAAGCTTCTTTCCAGTTTTGAACGGAAGATATTTCCTTTTTCACCATAGCCCTCTATGGGCTTCCAAATATCCCTTTGCCAATTCCACAAGAACAGCCTTAGCGAAAGGCTTCTTGAAGGGAAAGATGTAACTCTGTGAGATGAATTAACAGAACACAGAGCAGTTTCTCAGAAAGCTTCTTTCCAGTTTTGAACGGAAGATATTTCCTTTTTCACCATAGCCCTCTATGGGCTTCCAAATATCCCTTTGCCAATTCCACAAGAACAGCCTTAACGAAAGGCTTCCTGAAGGGAAAGATGTAACTCTGTGAGATGAATTAACAGAACACAGAGCAGTTTCTCAGAAAGCTTCTTTCCAGGTTTGAACGGAAGATATTTCCTTTTTCACCATAGCCCTCTATGGGCTTCCAAATATCCCTTTGCCAATTCCACAAGAACAGCCTTAGCGAAAGGCTTCTTGAAGGGAAAGATGTAACTCTGTGAGATGAATTAACAGAACAAAGAGCAGTTTCTCAGAAAGCTTCTTTCCAGTTTTGAACGGAAGATATTTCCTTTTTCACCATAGCCCTCTATGGGCTTCCAAATATCCCTTTGCCAATTCCACAAGAACAGCCTTAGCGAAAGGCTTCTTGAAGGGAAAGATGTAACTCTGTGAGATGAATTAACAGAACACAGAGCAGTTTCTCAGAAAGCTTCTTTCCAGTTTTGAACGGAAGATATTTCCTTTTTCACCATAGCCCTCTATGGGCTTCCAAATATCCCTTTGCCAATTCCACAAGAACAGCCTTAGCGAAAGGCTTCTTGAAGGGAAAGATGTAACTCTGTGAGATGAATTAACAGAACACAGAGCAGTTTCTCAGAAAGCTTCTTTCCAGTTTTGAACGGAAGATATTTCCTTTTTCACCATAGCCCTCTATGGGCTTCCAAATATCCCTTTGTCAATTCCACAAGAACAGCCTTAGCGAAAGGCTTCTTGAAGGGAAAGATATAACTCTGTGAGATGAATTAACAGAACACAGAGCAGTTTCTCAGAAAGCTTCTTTCCAGTTTTGAACGGAAGATATTTCCTTTTTCACCATAGCCCTCTATGGGCTTCCAAATATCCCTTTGCCAATTCCACAAGAACAGCCTTAGCGAAAGGCTTCTTGAAGGGAAAGATGTAACTCTGTGAAATGAATTAACAGAACACAGAGCAGTTTCTCAGAAAGCTTCTTTCCAGTTTTGAACGGAAGATATTTCCTGTTTCACCATAGCCCTCTATGGGCTTCCAAATATCCCTTTGCCAATTCCACAAGAACAGCCTTAGCGAAAGGCTTCCTGAAGGGAAAGATGTAACTCTGTGAGATGAATTAACAGAACACAGAGCAGTTTCTCAGAAAGCTTCTTTCCAGTTTTGAACGGAAGATATTTCCTTTTTCACCATAGCCCTCTATGGGCTTCCAAATATCCCTTTGCCAATTCCACAAGAACAGCCTTAGCGAAAGGCTTCTTGAAGGGAAAGATGTAACTCTGTGAGATGAATTAACAGAACACAGAGCAGTTTCTCAGAAAGCTTCTTTCCAGTTTTGAACGGAAGATATTTCCTTTTTCACCATAGCCCTCTACGGGCTTCCAAATATCCCTTTGCCAATTCCACAAGAACAGCCTTAGCGAAAGGCTTCTTGAAGGGAAAGATGTAACTCTGTGAGATGAATTAACAGAACACAGAGCAGTTTCTCAGAAAGCTTCTTTCCAGTTTTGAACGGAAGATATTTCCTTTTTCACCATAGCCCTCTATGGGCTTCCAAATATCCCTTTGCCAATTCCACAAGAACAGCCTTAGCGAAAGGCTTCTTGAAGGGAAAGATGTAACTCTGTGAGATGAATTAACAGAACACAGAGCAGTTTCTCAGAAAGCTTCTTTCCAGTTTTGAACGGAAGATATTTCCTTTTTCACCGTAGCCCTCTATGGGCTTCCAAATATCCCTTTGCCAATTCCACAAGAACAGCCTTAGCGAAAGGCTTCTTGAAGGGAAAGATGTAACTCTGTGAGATGAATTAACAGAACACAGAGCAGTTTCTCAGAAAGCTTCTTTCCAGTTTTGAACGGAAGATATTTCCTTTTTCACCATAGCCCTCTATGGGCTTCCAAATATCCCTTTGCCAATTCCACAAGAACAGCCTTAGCGAAAGGCTTCTTGAAGGGAAAGATGTAACTCTGTGAGATGAATTAACAGAACACAGAGCAGTTTCTCAGAAAGCTTCTTTCCAGTTTTGAACGGAAGATATTTCCTGTTTCACCATAGCCCTCTATGGGCTTCCAAATATCCCTTTGCCAATTCCACAAGAACAGCCTTAGCGAAAGGCTTCCTGAAGGGAAAGATGTAACTCTGTGAGATGAATTAACAGAACACAGAGCAGTTTCTCAGAAAGCTTCTTTCCAGTTTTGAACGGAAGATATTTCCTTTTTCACCATAGCCCTCTATGGGCTTCCAAATATCCCTTTGCCAATTCCACAAGAACAGCCTTAGCGAAAGGCTTCTTGAAGGGAAAGATGTAACTCTGTGAGATGAATTAACAGAACACAGAGAAGTTTCTCAGAAAGCTTCTATCCAGTTTTGAACGGAAGATATTTCCTTTTTCACCATAGCCCTCTATGGGCTTCCAAATATCCCTTTGCCAATTCCACAAGAACAGCCTTAGCGAAAGGCTTCTTGAAGGGAAAGATGTAACTCTGTGAGATGAATTAACAGAACACAGAGAAGTTTCTCAGAAAGCTTCTTTCCAGTTTTGAACGGAAGATATTTCCTTTTTCACCATAGCCCTCCATGGGCTCCAAATATCCCTTTGCCAATTCCACAAGAACAGCCTTAGCGAAAGGCTTCTTGAAGGGAAAGATGTAACTCTGTGAGATGAATTAACAGAACACAGAGCAGTTTCTCAGAAAGCTTCTTTCCAGTTTTGAACGGAAGATATTTCCCTTTTCACCATAGCCCTCTATGGGCTTCCAAATATCCCTTTGCCAATTCCACAAGAACAGCCTTAGCGAAAGGCTTCTTGAAGGGAAAGATGTAACTCTGTGAGATGAATTACCAGAACACAGAGCAGTTTCTCAGAAAGCTTCTTTCCAGTTTTGAACGGAAGATATTTCCTTTTTCACCATAGCCCTCTATGGGCTTCCAAATATCCCTTTGCCAATTCCACAAGAACAGCCTTAGCGAAAGGCTTCTTGAAGGGAAAGATGTAACTCTGTGAGATGAATTAACAGAACACAGAGCAGTTTCTCAGAAAGCTTCTTTCCAGTTTTGAACGGAAGATATTTCCTTTTTCACTATAGCCCTCTATGGGCTTCCAAATATCCCTTTGCCAATTCCACAAGAACAGCCTTAGCGAAAGGCTTCCTGAAGGGAAAGATGTAACTCTGTGAGATGAATTAACAGAACACAGAGCAGTTTCTCAGAAAGCTTCTTTCCAGTTTCGAACGGAAGATATTTCCTTTTTCACCGTAGCCCTCTATGGGCTTCCAAATATCCCTTTGCCAATTCCACAAGAACAGCCTTAGCGAAAGGCTTCTTGAAGGGAAAGATGTAACTCTGTGAGATGAATTAACAGAACACAGAGCAGTTTCTCAGAAAGCTTCTTTCCAGTTTTGAACGGAAGATATTTCCTTTTTCACCATAGCCCTCTATGGGCTTCCAAATATCCCTTTGCCAATTCCACAAGAACAGCCTTAGCGAAAGGCTTCCTGAAGGGAAAGATGTAACTCTGTGAGATGAATTAACAGAACACAGAGCAGTTTCTCAGAAAGCTTCTTTCCAGTTTTGAACGGAAGATATTTCCTTTTTCACCATAGCCCTCTATGGGCTTCCAAATATCCCTTTGCCAATTCCACAAGAACAGCCTTAGCGAAAGGCTTCTTGAAGGGAAAGATGTAACTCTGTGAGATGAATTAACAGAACACAGAGCAGTTTCTCAGAAAGCTTTTTTCCAGTTTTGAACGGAAGATATTTCCTTTTTCACCATAGCCCTCTATGGGCTTCCAAATATCCCTTTGCCAATTCCACAAGAACAGCCTTAGCGAAAGGCTTCTTGAAGGGAAAGATGTAACTCTGTGAGATGAATTAACAGAACACAGAGCAGTTTCTCAGAAAGCTTCTTTCCAGTTTTGAACGGAAGATATTTCCTTTTTCACCATAGCCCTCTATGGGCTCCAAATATCCCTTTGCCAATTCCACAAGAACAGCCTTAGCGAAAGGCTTCTTGAAGGGAAAGATGTAACTCTGTGAGATGAATTAACAGAACACAGAGCAGTTTCTCAGAAAGCTTCTTTCCAGTTTTGAACGGAAGATATTTCCTTTTTCACCATAGCCCTCTATGGGCTTCCAAATATCCCTTTGCCAATTCCACAAGAACAGCCTTAGCGAAAGGCTTCTTGAAGGGAAAGATGTAACTCTGTGAGATGAATTAACAGAACACAGAGCAGTTTCTCAGAAAGCTTCTTTCCAGTTTTGAACGGAAGATATTTCCTTTTTCACCATAGCCCTCTATGGGCTCCCAAATATCCCTTTGCCAATTCCACAAGAACAGCCTTAGCGAAAGGCTTCTTGAAGGGAAAGATGTAACTCTGTGAGATGAATTAACAGAACACAGAGCAGTTTCTCAGAAAGCTTCTTTCCAGTTTTGAACGGAAGATATTTCCTTTTTCACCATAGCCCTCTATGGGATTCCAAATATCCCTTTGCCAATTCCACAAGAACAGCCTTAGCGAAAGGCTTCTTGAAGGGAAAGATGTAACTCTGTGAAATGAATTAACAGAACACAGAGCAGTTTCTCAGAAAGCTTCTTTCCAGTTTTGAACGGAAGATATTTCCTGTTTCACCATAGCCCTCTATGGGCTTCCAAATATCCCTTTGCCAATTCCACAAGAACAGCCTTAGCGAAAGGCTTCCTGAAGGAAAAGATGTAACTCTGTGAGATGAATTAACAGAACACAGAGCAGTTTCTCAGAAAGCTTCTTTCCAGTTTTGAACGGAAGATATTTCCTTTTTCACCATAGCCCTCTATGGGCTTCCAAATATCCCTTTGCCAATTCCACAAGAACAGCCTTAGCGAAAGGCTTCTTGAAGGGAAAGATGTAACTCTGTGAGATGAATTAACAGAACACAGAGCAGTTTCTCAGAAAGCTTCTTTCCAGTTTTGAACGGAAGATATTTCCTTTTTCACCATAGCCCTCTATGGGCTTCCAAATATCCCTTTGCCAATTCCACAAGAACAGCCTTAGCGAAAGGCTTCTTGAAGGGAAAGATGTAACTCTGTGAGATGAATTAACAGAACACAGAGCAGTTTCTCAGAAAGCTTCTTTCCAGTTTTGAACGGAAGATATTTCCTTTTTCACCGTAGCCCTCTATGGGCTTCCAAATATCCCTTTGCCAATTCCACAAGAACAGCCTTAGCGAAAGGCTTCTTGAAGGGAAAGATGTAACTCTGTGAGATGAATTAACAGAACACAGAGCAGTTTCTCAGAAAGCTTCTTTCCAGTTTTGAACGGAAGATATTTCCTTTTTCACCATAGCCCTCTATGGGCTTCCAAATATCCCTTTTTCCAATTCCACAAGAACAGCCTTAGCGAAAGGCTTCTTGAAGGGAAAGATGTAACTCTGTGAGATGAATTAACAGAACACAGAGCAGTTTCTCAGAAAGCTTCTTTCCAGTTGTGAACGGAAGATATTTCCTTTTTCACCCTAGCCCTCTATGGGCTTCCAAATATCCCTTTGCCAATTCCACAAGAACAGCCTTAGCGAAAGGCTTCTTGAAGGGAAAGATGTAACTCTGTGAGATGAATTAACAGAACACAGAGCAGTTTCTCAGAAAGCTTCTTTCCAGTTTTGAACGGAAGATATTTCCTTTTTCACCATAGCCCTCTATGGGCTTCCAAATATCCCTTTGCCAATTCCACAAGAACAGCCTTAGCGAAAGGCTTCTTGAAGGGAAAGATGTAACTCTGTGAGATGAATTAACAGAACACAGAGCAGTTTCTCAGAAAGCTTCTTTCCAGTTTTGAACGGAAGATATTTCCTTTTTCACCATAGCCCTCTATGGGCTTCCAAATATCCCTTTGCCAATTCCACAAGAACAGCCTTAGCGAAAGGCTCTTGAAGGGAAAGATGTAACTCTGTGAGATGAATTAACAGAACACAGAGCAGTTTCTCAGAAAGCTTCTTTCCAGTTTTGAACGGAAGATATTTCCTTTTTCACCATAGCCCTCTATGGGCTTCCAAATATCCCTTTGCCAATTCCACAAGAACAGCCTTAGCGAAAGGCTTCTTGAAGGGAAAGATGTAACTCTGTCAGATGAATTAACAGAACACAGAGCAGTTTCTCAGAAAGCTTCTTTCCAGTTTTGAACGGAAGATATTTCCTTTTTCACCATAGCCCTCTATGGGCTTCCAAATATCCCTTTGCCAATTCCACAAGAACAGCCTTAGCGAAAGGCTTCTTGAAGGGAAAGATGTAACTCTGTGAGATGAATTAACAGAACACAGAGCAGTTTCTCAGAAAGCTTCTTTCCAGTTTTGAACGGAAGATATTTCCTTTTTCACCATAGCCCTCTATGGGCTTCCAAATATCCCTTTGCCAATTCCACAAGAACAGCCTTAGCGAAAGGCTTCTTGAAGGGAGAGATGTAACTCCGTGAGATGAATTAACAGAACACAGAGCAGTTTCTCAGAAAGCTTCTTTCCAGTTTTGAACGGAAGATATTTCCTTTTTCACCATAGCCGTATAAGGGCTTCCAAATATCCCTTTGCCAATTCCACAAGAACAGCCTTAGCGAAAGGCTTCTTGAAGGGAAAGATGTAACTCTGTGAGATGAATTAACAGAACACAGAGCAGTTTCTCAGAAAGCTTCTTTCCAGTTTTGAACGGAAGATATTTCCTTTTTCACCATAGCCCTCTATGGGCTTCCAAATATCCCTTTGCCAATTCCACAAGAACAGCCTTAGCGAAAGGCTCTTGAAGGGAAAGATGTAACTCTGTGAGATGAATTAACAGAACACAGAGCAGTTTCTCAGAAAGCTTCTTTCCAGTTTTGAACGGAAGATATTTCCTTTTTCACCATAGCCCTCTATGGGCTTCCAAATATCCCTTTGCCAATTCCACAAGAACAGCCTTAGCGAAAGGCTTCTTGAAGGGAAAGATGTAACTCTGTGAGATGAATTAACAGAACACAGAGCAGTTTCTCAGAAAGCTTCTTTCCAGTTTTGAACGGAAGATATTTCCTTTTTCACCATAGCCCTCTATGGGCTTCCAAATATCCCTTTGCCAATTCCACAAGAACAACCTTAGCGAAAGGCTTCTTGAAGGGAAAGATGTAACTCTGTGAGTTGAATTAACAGAACACGGAGCAGTTTCTCAGAAAGCTTCTTTCCAGTTTTGAACGGAAGATATTTCCTTTTTCACCATAGCCCTCTATGGGCTTCCAAATATCCCTTTGCCAATTCCACAAGAACAGCCTTAGCGAAAGGCTTCTTGAAGGGAAAGATGTAACTCTGTGAGATGAATTAACAGAACACAGAGCAGTTTCTCAGAAAGCTTCTTTCCAGTTTTGAACGGAAGATATTTCCTTTTTCACCGTAGCCCTCTATGGGCTTCCAAATATCCCTTTGCCAATTCCACAAGAACAGCCTTAGCGGAAGGCTTCTTGAAGGGAAAAATGTAACTCTGTGAGATGAATTAACAGAACACAGAGCACTTTCTCAGAAAGCTTCTTTCCAGTTTTGAACGGAAGATATTTCCTTTTTCACCATAGCCCTCTATGGGCTTCCAAATATCCCTTTGCCAATTCCACAAGAACAGCCTTAGCGAAAGGCTTCTTGAAGGGAAAGATGTAACTCTGTGAGATGAATTAACAGAACACAGAGCAGTTTCTCAGAAAGCTTCTTTCCAGTTGTGAACGGAAGATATTTCCTTTTTCACCATAGTCCTCTATGGGCTTCCAAATATCCCTTTGCCAATTCCACAAGAACAGCCTTAGCGAAAGTCTTCTTGAAGGGAAAGATGTAACTCTGTGAGATGAATTAACAGAACACAGAGCAGTTTCTCAGAAAGCTTCTTTCCAGTTTTGAACGGAAGATATTTCCTTTTTCACCATAGCCGTATAAGGGCTTCCAAATATCCCTTTGCCAATTCCACAAGAACAGCCTTAGCGAAAGGCTTCTTGAAGGGAAAGATGTAACTCTGTGAGATGAATTAACAGAACACAGAGCAGTTTCTCAGAAAGCTTCTTTCCAGTTTTGAACGGAAGATATTTCCTTTTTCACCATAGCCCTCTATGGGCTTCCAAATATCCCTTTGCCAATTCCACAAGAACAGCCTTAGCGAAAGGCTCTTGAAGGGAAAGATGTAACTCTGTGAGATGAATTAACAGAACACAGAGCAGTTTCTCAGAAAGCTTCTTTCCAGTTTTGAACGGAAGATATTTCCTTTTTCACCATAGCCCTCTATGGGCTTCCAAATATCCCTTTGCCAATTCCACAAGAACAGCCTTAGCGAAAGGCTTCTTGAAGGGAAAGATGTAACTCTGTGAGATTAATTAACAGAACACAGAGCAGTTTCTCAGAAAGCTTCTTTCCAGTTTTGAACGGAAGATATTTCCTTTTTCACCATAGCCGTATAAGGGCTTCCAAATATCCCTTTGCCAATTCCACAAGAACAGCCTTAGCGAAAGGCTTCTTGAAGGGAAAGATGTAACTCTGTGAGATGAATTAACAGAACACAGAGCAGTTTCTCAGAAAGCTTCTTTCCAGTTTTGAACGGAAGATATTTCCTTTTTCACCATAGCCCTCTATGGGCTTCCAAATATCCCTTTGCCAATTCCACAAGAACAGCCTTAGCGAAAGGCTTCTTGAAGGGAAAGATGTAACTCTGTGAGATGAATTAACAGAACACAGAGCAGTTTCTCAGAAAGCTTCTTTCCAGTTTTGAACGGAAGATATTTCCTTTTTCACCATAGCCCTCTATGGGCTTCCAAATATCCCTTTGCCAATTCCACAAGAACAGCCTTAGCGAAAGGCTTCCTGAAGGGAAAGATGTAACTCTGTGAGATGAATTAACAGAACACAGAGCAGTTTC